>NW_019385530.1:11198-55801 GCF_000671375.1 Centruroides sculpturatus | reverse complement strand
AAAGCCTGCTGAATCTTGCGAATGGTTTACACTCGGGTATCGCCAAGGTTTTTGGCAAAATTTGATGTAATATCGCTGCTCACGTTGTTCAGTCATTTTCCAGCTTAGTGAAATCCGACGAGAGCGCACTACATGACCTCACTCATACGCCGATTGCCAACGACTGACGCTTTCTGCAGGTGGGAAAAAATTCAGGGCTGTGCATGACTGTCCCCTCCACAACTCCACCGAAGGAGGCCTCTCTCGCATCATTGGTTTACGCGGAAAAAAATAAGGTCTGATACTTTTTGAACAGACCTTGTATATGAACTAACAAGTAGAAACTTGTAAAGCATATATAATAATATGCAGCAAGAAACCTCAAAATTTCTCTTTTAGGTGAGTCTTCAAGATGCAACTTTTCATATAATAAATAATAGAAAGAAAATCTGACATGGTAAATTATTATTGAAATGTGAGATTTCCCAGGAAAATAAAATTTCCCGGGATTTTTCTCGTAGGGAATAAACGGCGAGAATCCTGGGAAAACGGGATCCCGGGAAAGAAACCCTACTTGGGGCGTTATCAATCAACAACAAAACATTTCCAGAATTTCCAGTTTTAAGCTGATGCTTTTTGACTTCAGGGATAAATACAGTGTCATACCATTCTATAAAAATGGTTGTATCCATCCATGAATTCTTTTGATTTTTGTAGGTCATCGGCAATTTTTTATTCCTTTAAAGCACTGTGGATTTTTGGATTTTCCTACGATTAGCAAAGGTAGCCTGTATGTTCTGGTAACATTTCCACATACCATAACAGTGATGCATAATTTGCTTACCTTAAAACCAGGTGCTGACATTTCATTCTTAGAAATTAGGGTTTTTGTTGGCATTTTTTTCTAATACAAACCAGTTTAGTCTGCATTGTAGACATTGGTTTTTTTGTAGTCTTCCTTATCGATCATGTTCTTAAAAAACTCTTTCAAACTTTAAGCTGATTCAGTATCAGTGGACAGTTTTTCATCCTGGATATCCAATTCCCTAATTCCATGCCTAGATTTGAAATGCTTAAGCCAGCCGGAAGTTGCTTTAAAATCAGTGTTACCACCTAGTTTCTTGTTCATTTCAAGAGCTTTTTCACAGATCAAAGGGCTACTTATTGGTTGTCCTTGGCTATGTACCTGCATGAACCACGTGAAAACTGCAATGTCCAAATCCTTGTTTTCTGCCATTCTCATCGTTTTTCTGTGCAAGCTTCCGTCTTCACTGTCAAGTACACGTGCAAATTTTTTAATGTCATCACTGTTCTTTTTAATGTCCGATATTATGGCATTTCCAACTCCATATTTCCAAGCTAAGCTTGATCCACTAGCACCACACTTCAACTGATCTATTATTTTAAGTTTATCAGAAACACTGAGAACAATGCGCTTACGTTTACTGGCCATTGCAAACGTTACAACAACTACAGAGCAATCTGTTACAAGTAAAAAATTCATGGATGCAAAGTTAATGTCCCTGGTGAAAACAGATTTTGATTAAGCACGACACACGTCCGGATACAGAGTCCTCAGAAAAACACTACATAAAAATACCAGTGCTGCCAGTTAAAACACATACACAAACACGAAAATATTGGAGTAGCCCAAGACATAGCCAAAGATTGCAGTGCCACAGCACTAATGAAAATTTAAATTTGCCAACTAAAATTCTTTCAGATAACCGACTTTCGGATAAACAACACTCTACTCTATTTAATAATTGCAATCCCATAACAGAAAATTATATACATTGGATGATCGGTTAACGAACAAATCGGATAATGAACACTTTTGTGAAAGATTTTTATGTTCGGACAACAAACACTTCACTGAACAAACATAAAAAGAATTGACGTAAAATAACAAATACCAATTAATTTTCCCTTGTCTTCAGGTAACAATTCGAAACTTTTTGGAGCGCGGAGATGTCAACATCGATGTTCAACCTGGTGTATATAGTGATCGGATAGTATTCATCTGAACTTTGAAATTCTTTTTTGTAATTCCAGCCTTTTATTTTCTGATAAAAGGAAATTTTTTATAATATTTACGAGATTGTCAGGCAGGCACTTGTTAAGTTTTCTGTCGGTTTTTATTTTTGAAAGGTGAGAGTATAATAGCAAAAGTAGAGAGTGGACAGAAGATGTTCAATGTTGCTGCGCAGTATGGCTCAAACAGGTCTACAGTAAGCCGTAGTTAAATTTTATCTAAGAAAGATATTGCAAAGAAGACTCAAGAAGCTAAAGGAGAAACAAAAATCACATCTGAAAAATAAAGAACATTGAAAAGCTCACAATGGAACCTGAAACGGATCTGATGACAGAAGAACGCCAAAAACTCTTAAATGAATAACACCAAGAAACTCAGCAAAATACGTTTTCTTCTGAAAAAGACAATTAATGTTGATATCTGCTATTAAACATTTTTTTCAAGAAGTGGGATATCAGAACAACGGTCTTAGAATGGCATCCAAACCACGTTGATGTTAATATACTTTCTCACTACATTTATTTATATGTATTTTTATTACATATAAATAAATGTAGTGAGAAAGTATATATTTTTTATTTTTTGGGTCCAGAACAAATTAATAAAATTCCCATAAAAACTTATGGTAAATCGATAATTGGATAATGAACAAACTCTTGGAATGGATTATGTTTGTTAACTGATCACCCACTGTACTGTATTTCCTCAATTCTAAGACATTTTTTTAATATGTATCTTAACTTGTCTGAAATAGAAATGCATAATACAATCAATGGCATCTTACATTTATAGTCTAAATCAGTGGTGCACAAACTGTAATTATCTCATGACCTCTCTGGGCGTCAAAAGAGAATTTTTCAGGGTCACTAAGTTCAAAGAAATTTATTTAACAATAAAAAATATAAGGCTTTTCTTCAACAAATATCAGGTACCAGTAAAATAGTGAAATGAAATTATTTATAAAAATTGAACTATATTTTTTACAAAAACAATTGTCTGTATTAGTACCTATTATTTATACTTTGGCAACCAGCAGGTGAACAGACACAGTGATACTGATAATATTGCGGCAATAAAAATACAATTCATGACAACAGAAACAGATGTTGACATATGCATATTTATCTTGCAGTGAAAGAGTATATAATCACAGCAAAGTAGCAATCATGAGTAGGGTTTCTCATTTCCCGGTCTTTTGCTTGTTCCATGATTTTAGGATAAAAGTGAACTGTTTTCTGGGATCCTGGGACAAAATAAATTTTTTTTCAGATATACAAAATATCACGAAATCAAATAATATAATTATTTTTCGTTTTAAAAGTAATTTAATACATTCTGTAACCTCCAAAATCATATTAACAATGCTGTGTAAGATATATGTTAAAAATTACCTTTGAATTATGTAGAAATTTTCACAAATAAAAAAAATTTATTAAAGTTTGCTGGAAACTGCAACAACAACAACAACAACAACAACAACAACAAAAATACTTTGAATTGAGTTAAAATTTAAAAAAAATAAATTTACATCAAACTTCTAACTAAGAAGGTAATTTTCGTTTTTTTAAATAACATATAATATAAAATATTGTAAATTTTTATAAGATTTTAAAAAGCAAAGATGGTCAATACTCTGTTCACTCAATCTAATTGTTATTTTAGTAATGAAAAGTCTTGCTACTGAGAATGCCTTTTCTGATTCAATTGATGTGATTGGAATCGTGTTTAATGTATTGTAGAGAAGACAAATATTATGTGTTTTTCACCTGTATCCTGAAAGATTTCTAGTTTGTTTTCGAGATTGTAGTACTTCTTTTGCTCTCTAGTATTCTTGATTTGTCTACCTCAGCTGCTGTAATAAACATCAAGCTTATAGCCCGATAATTTGGCAATTCGTTTGGCTTTAATAATCAGGTTTATGAAGAAAAACTTCATACTTGCAAACTTCGTACTCGTTTGTATCCTTGCCCAGTTTGCACAACTTGGTGTTACACAGTTATTGAAGATACTGGGCATGGTTCAAAATTACGACAGCATAAACACAATTATTCCAGATATTATAGGTAGAGAATTTTGAGAGTCCTGCCACAAATAAGCTATGTATTGATTATTGACCATTTGTGACATTCCATAATGAGCAAAAATTAAAAAAACTAATAAGTAGGTTTAAAATTAATAAATACAAATGTATTCTGACAGTTTTTGAGTTAATTTTATTTTCTATTTGCAAAATTTCCTCAACCTTAACACAAAATAAGAAAAAAGTGAATTTTAAGAAATTGGGGGTTTCCTGGGATAAGAAAAATTTCCTGATTAAAAGAACAACTGGTATTCTGGGATTCCATTTGAGAAACCCTAATCATAAGCTCTCTGCAAGCACATACCTCACATTGAATTCTAATGATGTACAGTTTTTTAAAAGTATTTTTCATTAAATAAATATTTATGCCCTTATGCATAAATAAAACCATTGTTTCATAAAATTATGTTTTATTCAGACCACTAATAAGGCAGAAACATAAGTGCAAATTCCAAAAAAAGTTTCACTTTAACTATGTTGATGATTAAAAAAAAAGTCTACTGTCTATCCAGTGGTTGTGATGAAATTTTACACAAAATAGGGGGTCAAAAATAAAAACAATTTGCGCACTATTGGTCTAAATAACAATTATCATTTTGAACAGATAACAAGTTAGATCATGCATGGATAATAATGGACATATTTGACTATATTGTTGAACAGTTATATCAGTTCAAATGAGTTTCATTGTTAATGAGTTCAAGTGAACTTTGTTACTAATGTTAATTAATTTAAACTGCTTTTTTCTATTTAAAATGTCTTGAAGACAACAACATTAAATGAAAATTCATTGTCTATGCAAAAGAGCATGGAAATAAAGCTATCAAACATTACACATAGGATTTGTTTTTTTCTAAATTATTATTTAACAAACAACAAAAATTAATTATTTAAAAATTTTTTCTGAGAAAGTATTTTAAAATTCAATCTCAAATCATAATGCATCTTAAAATCAGTGGCTAAGATGCCATTGATTTTTATCTCTAAAAAATCACAGTATATCTTTTAATAAATATAATAAAAATTATCTTACATTTAATTTTTTTAAAAATGGCATCCAATGTTTTTCCATTAAATCTAAGCGATATTTTTTTGTAAAACATCCAACATATGAAATAAATGCCGCTGTAATGAGGATGTCTCCTGGTAAAGTTTTTTCTTGTATTTTATAACGTTCAATGCTTTCAGTCCATCTTACTTTTTCTGAAGCTAATCCATTCACTAATCTATTGGCAAGAGATATTTTTTCATTTGTCTTTTCAGCCTCTTTTTCAATTTTCAGTTTTTCATCTGCAGCTTTTTGAAACTGTTCTTTTAATGTATTTAATTTTTCTTCTAATTCCTTTTAAAAATATACAAATATATATGTAATTTTAGTAGAAATACAATAAAAATTATAACTTGAGAATAATAATAAAAATATAAAAAGTTAAATAATCAAAAAATAAACATTTTTATATTTTTATATTATAATCTTATTTATTTCATATATTTTTTTATGTAAATATATCTGTTGAAGAGTGCATGAAATATTGTGTGACAGAAGTGCATCATTCTTCTGTCAACCACTTCTGAAACTAATCAGAATCAGTGTTTCATTCCATGGTACATGATCTATATTCTGCCAATCACACAAGTCTTCACACTCCAGCAAATGGGAAAAGAAACTGCCATCATTTCTCTCTCTCACTTTAAATATTTAATCAGTCATTTCAACCTAAATATACTGTACAGACATCAATGTGTCAAAACTGTGATTGCATTATTACTTTTTTAATAGTAAATTACTATAAAACATAAATAATTTAAGAATTATAATTTTAAATATAATAGTAAATTAAAAGAAGTATACAAAAATGTAATTCAGGTATAAAAGTTGAGAATTTCAGATAGTAAACCTTGCATTTTATATTGGTAAGTATTGTGAATGTCAGCATTGTATTTTATGAGAGGATTTTAGTTATTATTATTATTTTTTTTAATCCTTAAAAATCAACAACTTCATGTTAACAAAAAGACTAAAAAAGTGATTATTCTCTAAGACAAAATTAAAGTGCTAAATCATAGTTGCTGAATTTCCTCTTGAAAATCAGAGAAGAAATTCGACAGCTATGATGGCTTGTATTTTTGTCATAAATAAATGTACCATGCAATACATTAAGAAAAAAGAAACAGATATTAGAAATGTATTATAGTACAAAATCTTCTCATATGAAATTTTGTTTTTTTTTTAATTTTCTGATTATATACTTTTTAAAATCTCAATCTCATATTTTCAATGTATTTCTTCTTTCTGTATTTGTGGCAATTTTGCAGAATATAATCCTAGCAAATATGGAACTTCTACTAAACTAAAACATATTAATATTGGATATAATTTAAATAAACTTTCATTGGAAAATTTTAATTCAACCATTACAATTTTATAATCCAATTTATAGTAATAGATACCTATAAATTTGTTTTCCTGATGTAAACAGATGATGATAATTATATCTTTATTATATAAATATCTTGAATACTTCATTTATTACTTACTATAACTTTAGCTTGTATTTGTTCATATTTCTCTACAGCTATTTCCAATTCTGTTTTTGCTTCATTTAATGCTATTCTTTTAGGTTCAACTTCACAATAAACCTGTAAGAAATGATTGAAAATAAAATTAATATTTCAAAACAATAAAATTAATAATTATATAAAAATTTAATTTTTTTATAATTTTCCAATTGTAAATATTTATTGTCCTATAAAATTATTAATTCCATTAATTTGAAGTAAAGTTTAAAATCTTATTACCAAATAATACAAATCTAATTAAAACATCATAAAAATAAAGTTCAATAGTATAAAAAATAAATGTTACAATCATAGTCTAGCTGAGTGTTTTCTTACATGCTCTTAAATTTAGAAAAGTTTATAAATACTAAACAGTAAAAAATCTTTAACCAGCAACAGTTTTTATAAGGAAAATCAAACATTTTTAGCTGTTTTCTTTTTTCAGTCATCATCAGCATATCAGAACATTATACTCCATTCTGATATTCATTCCTGATGATAGCTGCTAGACCAGTTGAAACAATTTGATATTCATAGTAAAAATTCTTGTTGATAAAGTTCTATCATCAATACAAATAACCAATAAGGAATATTTTATTTTTGTATTTAAAAACTATAGACTTAGATTATGATGATAAAAATAACGTAAACACAATTTGATATTACAATGTTTAATTTTATCTAATTAAATTGTCTTTTTCCCAATTAAAAAAGTTAACAGTGCAACCATAATAATAGTTGAAGTAAGTCACATAGGTTTCACTTTAATTTTTTTCATTTGAATTTTGCACCAAAAATTTTTCTAATATAACCATCTCCTATGCCTCATTCTTCCAGTAATAATATATATTTTACTTTTCAATTTAATATAAACAAACAGTGATATTTCGAAAAATTCAAAAATTACATTTTCATGTGTAACCTTGTAAAAAATTTTCTCCAATATTGGGCTGTAATTAATCATTCACAGATATCTATTTTTGGGCCAATTTTTATCCCATTATCTGATGGAACCAATTCGCCATGCTTATCCTGCTATGGACTTTGAAGCAATATAGTATTTGGCACGTATATAAAAATATATATACAGTAGGGCATCAATTATCCAACTCAATTGGGGACTGGGGTTGGTCGGATAACTGAAAAATATGAAAAAATATATTATTAGTATAGTATATTAGTATATCTCATGTAATTAGTATATTAGTATATCGCTATTAATCTACTTCGCGTTGAATTTTCATTGATATTAAGCCTAACAAAAATTTTTTAAAATAATAATTGTCGCTATTGTATCATTAAAAATTAGAAAATTATGCCTCATTTAAATACTGGCTCCCTTTCATGGTCAAGCCATGTTGCCAGCTAAAACACATAAAAATACTATTAAAGTAGCCAAGACATAGCCAAATATTGTAGCACCACATCACTAGCGGACATTTGAAATTTGCCAACTAGAACAGTCGGTTAACCGATGTAACGGTTAATCGGGTTCGGATAATTGATGCTCTACTGTATATATTAACTAGCTTGAATTCAAGAGTTACATTATAATTTATTACAATAAGGATTTTTAACTTACTTCATAATACTTTATTATATTCAGTACCCATGAACATAATCCAGCAGCTGCAAATGATTTTTTCCTTATTATTTCAGGATTAAAGTTTTTATCAGTTATAAGAGGAGCAATTGCTTTCAAACAATTTTTATGTATATTTTCTTTGTCAAATGTAACCAATCTTTCCATAAATAAATCAACCTGAAGGAAAAAGCTTTTACGTAAAATTAAAATTAATAGAAAAAACATGATCTATAAATTCTTATAATTCTTATTTACTCAGTGTCAAGTAAAAAAAAGTAAATGTAAATTTAATAATAATAATTGTAATTATAATAAAAAGTTCAAAAACTTTCAATTCATAATAAAATAATATTTTATAATTTAATATGATTATAGATATATCTTCCTTACTTTATTTCTTGTGATAAATATTATGTTTATGGACCCTCTAATAAGTTAAGTATAATTGAGAAAATTACATTTAAGCAAGTAATTTGTTATTTTAAGATATAAATTAATAATGCTTGAAAAGTATTATAATGCAAATGCATTGATATTTTTGTTATCAACAGTTCAATCATTCCACATCATTAAAAAAATAACATAACTCAAACATAGCTTTATTTTGTAATTTGAGACATTATAAAATATCATTAACAGTTAATAAATATTCATCCCAAAAAAACAATGTTTCATTGAGATTATATGCAAAAAATTTGATGCTTACTTCAATTATTCTATTCATCTACTCAATTAAGCATTGTTGATATTAGTGAAAATCAAGAGCTATTAAAATTTTCTCTTATAAACAATTATTTGATTGATTTATCATCATTTTAAAGTAATAAAAGAAGTTGTAATGTATATAATTTAGGCATACATTTTAATATTTAAAAACAAAATATGTTTGTATTCATAGTTATATGACCAGTAATAATTTTCATTTGTTTATTTTAAATAGCCAATATTTATTTTATATTATTAATTAACAATTATAAATAATATAATTTTATCTTACTCTTCCCATCATTGCCTTAGCAGCTTTCCAACTACGATCTTTAGGTATTTGGCCATTTTTACATAATAAAATCATAACAGCAGCTGTCACTTTTTCAATTCCAGGTGGAGGTGATCCAAATGATTTCAATTCTGTTAAATTATTCTAGGTAAAAATTTTTAAAATTTTATTTATATCTTTATTATATAAATATCTTGAATACTTCATTTATTACTTACTATAACTTTAGCTTGTATTTGTTCATATTTCTCTACAGCTATTTCCAATTCTGTTTTTGCTTCATTTAATGCTATTCTTTTAGGTTCAACTTCACAATAAACCTGTAAGAAATGATTGAAAATAAAATTAATATTTCAAAACAATAAAATTAATAATTATATAAAAATTTAATTTTTTTATAATTTTCCAATTGTAAATATTTATTGTCCTATAAAATTATTAATTCCATTAATTTGAAGTAAAGTTTAAAATCTTATTACCAAATAATACAAATCTAATTAAAACATCATAAAAATAAAGTTCAATAGTATAAAAAATAAATGTTACAATCATAGTCTAGCTGAGTGTTTTCTTACATGCTCTTAAATTTAGAAAAGTTTATAAATACTAAACAGTAAAAAATCTTTAACCAGNCCACTTACCGGCGCGCTGTCAGAGAGTGGCTATAGGAGGGCAAAAGGAGTGGGAGGCGTAATGAAGTCGTGATGAGATGTCGATAGTACTTAACAAGAGTCATTAAATTAGGAATAACATATTTAATATAAACTTAAATATAAATACAAATACATTAAAATTACACATTAATTCTAAACAATATGAAAGTGATAATTATAATAAATTCCGAGTTGCGACAATATCGAACAACCGATGTCCGTCTATCCCGTAAGTGGGACCATCAAAGGTCCTCAACACAAAATAATTCTAAGTCCTATTCAAAGGAACAGATAAATAAATTCAAAGTTCCGAGTATATCGGCAAACGACAAATTTCTAAGTCCCAAGTATACCGACAGACAATATTTTCTAAGTCCCGAGTATACCAACAGAGAATGAAGTAAAAACAATCTAAGTATTTACCTCTTTAGGTCGGCGATCAGAAACCTTGAAGTCCTTCTAGAGTAGACGCTAGTAGTCTTCTTTCTTCGATGATCGCCTCGAGATCTCCGATCATTCCCCTTTTATACTTTTTTAGCGTGGGAAATCTCGAAGACTCTTCTGACGCAAACTGTCACTTCTCCCGATTTATGACAGTCTCCCCCGTCATGGGTGACGACAATGCAGACATCGCTTGACCAATTAATGTTAAATTTGTCATCACCTGGGGAGATGACTGACCATTTTTGGTAATGTTCTCACTGCAAGGGTGCCCTTGTAGGTGACCTCTTGTCTACTCTCTATACAGGAACACCCATCCGTCTCCGTCCACCGGACACTCGCAGGAGACTACTCTTTTACAAGGTGTCTGCGGTGTGACCAATTAGTAAAAACAAACAAACGTCCCGGGGAGAGGGGAGTTATTCCGCGGTCGCCTCGGACGACTTCGTCCTAGGGATGACCTTCTTGACGGACGAATTACGCAGTTCATTATCCGGGGTCTATTCCTCGGACATTAGAGTGAGAACGGGAGAAATAACGGAAATAATGACGAGAGAAAAAAAAATTTCTCATACGTTAGTCAGAATTTCACATAACCAATATTTAAATATCTATCCAGAGAAAAAGATCAAATTATTTTTAAAATGCCACAATAGAAATAAGTTAATGAATTCAGTAAAATAAACTAAATCATTTAACAAAAGGGACAATGCATCTACAGCTGATTTGTTACCAGCATGATGGTATGCTAACTCATTCCCAGACAGACATGCATCAGTGGCTCACAGAGCAATTTTGTAACTGAAGCATCAATTTTTGCATTGATGCCTTCATCCTTTATAGTCAGAGATTATTTGTATGTTATAATAAATTGTCTTAAATTAATTCTCATTGGTTATTTTAGTGCTGGAACAATCATGTACAGTACCAATTACATACCAGTGGAGTGCCATGACATTTGATGATAGGGAAGCTGTGTTTCCATAAAAATTTTAAACAAATACTGGAAATGGCAAAAATAACAGTTTATTTAATTTTTAATTCTAAAATAGATAATTGACATGAAACAAAGTTATAAAAACTTGTTTTTATTATTTTTATAAACTAACTCTATTTGGCAATTTTTCTCGCAAAGTTGTTAATTACTTTATCATAAAAATAGCTTGTCATTGATTCCATCAAAGTATTTAAAAGCTCTTTTTCTATTGAAAGTAATGCTAGTGACAACAATCTTTCCTCTGACTGAGTGTTCCTTGCAAAAGTATGAATTTGCTTCATGGTTGTAAAACTTTGCTCAACAGATGCACTCTTAGATNTATAAGCAGTCGTCCACAACTATATATCTTGATGACCCACTGCTCACGCCCTGATCCTCTTGGGCTCTAAGCAAATCGCGTTTTATGGGCCCGAAGTATTCATCTCTATCTTGTGATAACTTTATGTCGTGCTTATCGGGGGCTATGTGGGTTGGGGGGCCCGTGTTCAAGCGGTATATCTCATTGACATTCCTCGACAGAAAATCTGCTACTTTGTTATCCACGCTTGAGGTCAGCTCCAACTTTACGTGCTGGTCATTTGTCTGACCGTCCAAATGACCCCCCATTAGTTTTAAACTCTTATCTTTTTTACAATGTTTCGCTAGGTGCCCCCTTTCTCCGCACGAGTAACACCTTCTATCACCTCTCTCCCTCCTACTGAAGTTCTCATTTCCCTTAATACATTCAACCAAAGAAGCCACCGACTCGCCTAACACCCGAACTTGTCTCTCGAGACCCGCTATTCGACTATCAATCCTATCCACTCTCTCAGTGAGCACCCCTTTTTGTTCTGAGTTCATGTACACTTCGCTTGTGATCCCTCTCTTCCCACAAGCTGCTTCAGTCGCCTCCTCCTCTTCTGCCTTCTGAATGGCCTGGTCCAATGTTTCTGGCCGGCTCTGTATCACTTGCCCGCGAATGTCGAACTCCAGCCCCTTCATGAAACACTCCTTCACGGCATTATCACGGATGGTAGCGAGGTTCCCATTGCGAGCTACAGCCCGTGAGAACAACGATTTGACGCGGACACCGTATTCGTAAACCTTTTCCCCTTTCTTTTGCGTTATTTTCAACAATTGGTGGAAGGGGTCCTGATCCTTGTCCCTCCGGCCGAAGCATTTTAACAGGCCTTCCTTAATTTCCTCATACCGAGTGACCCCTTGGTCCTTTAAATCGAAGAAGACTGACAATGGTTCCCCCTTAAGCCTAGCCTTGACTACCGTCACTTTGACTTTTTCTTCCCAACTAGCCAACAATGCCACGTCTTCCACNAAAAGATTTAAAGGTTTCCAATTAACAAATGAAAATTTAATCACTATCTATTAAAAATAATTTATTGATTTAATATGAAAATTTAGATTTAAGTTTTATTCATGTTGAAAAATCCAATTTACAATCTAAACAGTTTTACATTCACAAATTAGCATTTTTAGGCTGCTTAGATTTCATCTGCAGATGTTATAATGTTTGAGTATGAAAAAATTTAATCTTAAAACAAAATTTTTAGAACATATAATCATAAAAGTCTACTATGTATGCATCATGACCATAATTCATTAGATTAGAATTCTATAAACTGAAAAACATTATAATAAACATGAAAAATTAAGGAATTCTAAATTACAGAATCATAATATTATAAAGATAAAATAAACTCTACAGACATTAAATCTACCTTCCCTGTGGCAATAAGTATATGTGCATCCCCATTTGTAGTTGTTATAAATGGTAAGATAACTGGACTTGTTTGCATTTTAAATAAAATTTATTTAATAAATAATTGAGCTATGGTTTACAAAAAAATTACTTCAATCATTCTAACAGTCATCTCCTTGCAAGTATTACTTGTCCAAAAAATTGGACACGATAAATTTACATACACCTAGCATTAGGCAGATGTTACTTGATTGGACATACACATTTTATGCTGTTTTGTGTATTGCTTAACTGGCAATATGCAAATGAAAGGAGCTATAAAATCTTCTGTAGTTTTTGCATTGTTCAAAGTGTAAAGAATGGCAAAACAGAGGCTTGGACTGCAAATATGCTATAATAGCAAAATGGAATAGCTATACAGCAAATTGCTTGAGAACTGCAAGCTGGTTAAAACAGCAAAGTTCATCATTCACTTTCACATCATCAAAAGCAACAGAAAAAATTTTCCAAGAAGTTCAACAAACACTTTCTCTCATGTGAAAAATTCAAAACTGGTAACATTAGACAAAGCTTAGATGTATTATACAACACAGGTAAAAGGATGGTTTGTTATGGAAGTAAAGTATGCATCAAAGAGAATGAATGGTTTGATTTTGCTGAAATGGCAAATTTACTATTTACAAATAGAGGACATTATTTCAATATATTTATACATGGAGATAAATAGATAGTACTACTGTGACAAGGTATTACAGTATTTGGCAATATTCAGCATTTCTGTGCACAGAGGGACTCCAGAAAAGTGAAAATTCATCTTCGCCCAGCATTGTTTCACTTTTCGGCCAAGACAATGGCTTACATGACTGAAAAAGAGAGGAAAAAATCCAAGTTATTTCCAAAGACCAGACTTCATGCCAATGGATTTTTGTGTATTTGAGTTGCTCAAGCAAGCTCTTTGGAAACACAGGTGCACCACTGTAGAAAGACTTTGATATGCTTTGAAACTGGAGTGGAAGAAACTTTCTATGGCAATAATTAGATGGACTTTGGAATCCTAAGAAAGAAGGTTTCATTTGGTGAATAAATGCAATACTCTCATATCAAGTATGTCAAACATATTAAGAATTAATTTTGTTCAGAATAAAACTTACGAAAGTCATTATATTTTTGCATTGTGACCATCTATACTAATATTACAAAGAGGTAAAGTTTGTAAGTTTGAATGTAGGAGGTAATCTCCGAAACGACTCATCTGATTCCAAAAATTCTTTCACCAATATTTAGAATGGAACTTCAGGGTGGACATAGGCTGTATATTAATATAAATTTATATAAATATTCATATTCATATAAATTCACATAAATTAATAGATATCATCTAGGATTAAGGCTTTTGTCTGACAGATGGTGCTAACTCTGCGAGTACAACAACCTAAGTTTGCTTTTCTGTGAGGATGAACTAAAGCAGATCATCTTCTATCTATCTATATAAATAAAAATGTAATGCTCATATGTTCCTACTGATTCCTTTGAAATTTTGAAACAATGTTGCATTCAAATATGTATGTGTTTTTATATAATATACATGTCAAAATTACCCCACTGGAAGAAGATGGACAGGATTAAGGTTTACCGTGAAGAACTCTGCTTCTATTTATACTATTTTAGATGCAGTTTTTTTGCGTTTTTGATTGTGTTTTAATAGAATATGTCAAGAGAATGTACACTACAAAGGGATTTTTCGAAAAATTCCCCCCACGGGGAAGTGTTATACATTTATAATAGATACATTTTGAGCCACAACAACGCGTGCAGGGTCTGCTAGTATGTTATAATTCTTTCAGATCAAACAAAATTATATCTTTTCATGCTATTGTAAAGATCCCCTGTTGAGCAGAGTCTGCAGGGTTGAACAAAAGGATACACGGACAAGTCAGCTCACAACAGTCAATTCCTTTTTAATTAAAATTCGTCAATCGCAATCGAGATATTTACATGAATCGCGAATCAATGTCACAATAAAACATCCGAATCAAAACAACGAATACAAACGTTTACCTCGTTCCTTTACCTCCCTTAACAATGAGGCTCACAACACGTGGCGAAGCGGAGCAAGAACGGCGCGTAACAAAGAAATTAACTAAGCACTACTCACGACAAAAGAAAAAAACTTGGTCGTGAACAAAACACTCGAAGAAACACTCCGTGCTGACGAGTCTTCCTTCAATCTTCCGTTATATGAGGGAGTTAGAGTCTATAACCGCACAGTTCCAATTTCGGCACCAATCCTTTCCTTTGTTCTCTCTTCAGCACTCCGACGCCAATCCTCTTCTTTCTTCCACTTCGGTCGAGCCAGGCATCCCAGGAACGAAAAAAATCCCTTACACAACGTGGGTCACCCCTTATATATCTAGTAAACCGGAAATACCGCACGTGATCCTCGACCAGCCAATCTGGCTGCCGATACACAGTTACCCATGGAAGAGTGGTAACGCGAAATAAAACGAAAGGGGCGAGAAAAAAAAAAAAGAAACCCGAAACGAAAAAAAGGAAATAGTCACGAAGTGCTACACTATCTTTAAGGTATAAAATAATAAACAAAAATAAATTAAATACTTTGTCCAATGTATTTAAAGCTTCACTTGCTGCAATTACTGCTGGTTCAGCTTTTGCTAAATCTTTTTCACAATCTTCTTTTTTTTTTGATACTTCTATAGTTATAGCTTCAACTTTATCCTTTTCTTCTGCAGCAATTTTTTTTTCTGCCTTAACCTTTTCAGTTTCAGCAGCAACTATTGTGAGCAGATGATTGGTGCTTTCAGTTTTTTGTTTAATTTGAATCTCTTGATCTGTTAAAATAATGTGTAATTTCTGAACCTGAAAAGTAATATAAAATTATCTTTACCTTTTATTTTTTAATTATGAATAATATGTTACAAACAATATGTATGTAACTGTATATAAGCCATTAAAATTATTAAATAATTGTAATAACCCATTTTTATTGTATTGAAAATATTCAAAATAAATTAAATTCAAACTGCTTTTCTAAGAGTAAAAACTTTTTAGAAAACTCTAGAAGTTTCAGGCAATGCATTTGTTATCAGGAATAAACAAAAGATTTTTCTCTTATGTTTTTCTCTTATGATTTTTCTCAATGAATGCAGTCTTAAAACTGCTAGAATTTTCTACGAATTTTTCATTCCAAATTAGCTCAAATTTGATTTATATTTTAGGAACTTCCTTAACAAATATATTAATAGGAAAATATTTAATTTAAATATGCTTATTTTGTATGTAATATTTAATATTTTCATATTAAAATATTATAAGTAAAGTATATTCATACTTTAATATAAAATTGCAATATGAGTTTTGATTTTTAATAAAATAAAATTTGATTGTAACATGCAAAATTTGTAAGTATGCTAAAATTACAATCAATAGTGTATATAGGTTATAAAATGTATAAATTCATCATAAAAGATTTACAAGCTTGACTGCAGAACAAAGAATTTAGATTTAACATGAATAAAATTGTAATCATCATAACATTTGATAACAACCAAACATATCATACAGTAGATATTGTTTTAACAATATTTTTGTATGATACATTTTTGTTATTTCATTCAAAATAAGTACATAGATTAACCTATTAATTCCTAAAATATTCTATATCTCTTTTCATAAGTTGTACTGCACCACACTACTTGTTTTTGCAGATAGCCAGCTTAGTCAAGCATATTGTCAGCAAAAAATCAAAAATGTAGCAAAGGTGGCAAATTTCCTATCATTTTCTGATTTTTTGACAAATTTCCTGACTTTCCATGACTTTTTCTAAACACTAATGAAAATTTCTGATTTTTCCCGACTTTCCAGGTGTGTAGGAACTCTGAACATAATATATTTGTCAAAAACTTTGTATTAACTGATTCAGATCCAAGTTTGGATCAAAAACATTTATAATGTTAATTCAACTATTTGAAATTAACTGTTTATTAATAATTTTTTTCTAATATGATTCAAGATTCTGCATTTCGCATGCAAATAAATATTAAATTTAAAAAGTTTGTTGATAATGTCAATGTAAAATACAGTTATATCCTCGATTTACGCCAATTCACATTAATGCCACTGCACAATTTGCTATTTCGCTGTGTAATTCCTTGATTTTCCCTATGCTAGATTTGACTAGTTTTTGTCCATATTTGACCAATCCTAGTGAGACACGAGTCCACTACAACACTACGTGTCATGGCAGAATTGTGGCTCATTGGGATTGGTCAGATCTAGACCAATAGAGAATGTTCCATGAACCGTTACATTTGAATGAGCTGCAGACTTGACGTAGAGCTACAGAAGAACAATGAAGAAGAAACTCCAAGAATTATGAAAATGGCTGATCTAAAGTGTATCCTTTCAACTGTGGATAGTTTGACAGATTAAACTTTGTGAGTTAGACAATGATTGGGAGCGAAGTGCAAATGTAAAAAGGAGCATCATCACATCCATTCGACCATATTCCGAAATTATTAATGAAAGAAAACAAAAATTTAAACAATTAAAGATGGATACTTTTTCAAAAAAATGTAAGAGATCCGAAACTAAAATTTTTTAATAAAAACATTTCACTTTATTTTATGATACAATACATTTTAAAAATTAAATTTATATGTATTTTGTATTCTGTTGTATTAATAAACAAAATTATTTGCTTATTTTTCACTTATGTAGAACCTAACCCTATACCTCACTGTAAATATGGGTTCATTTTACGCCAATTCGATTTGCGCCGGCTTTTGTAGGAATGGAACTGCAGCATAAACCAAGGGCTACCTGTATAAATCTTATTTAAATTGCCTTTGTTTTTCACTAAAGTTTTAGTTTTATAATAATTACATTTTTATATTTTTAAATTATTTAAAAAATAATGCACAGATTATAACAATTTATTACATTTTTTTAGATTAAAGTTAAAAATTATTTTAAAATATAATAATATTACTAACCTCATCCTCAGTTAAAAGAAGTTTATCCAAACCATTTTCTAGACGTTGTATATTTGAATGCAACTCATTTAATTTTGTTTGCAATAAATTTTCATATAATTTAATTAATTCAAGAAATGTTTTTGGTGTAGTATAATTATATCTATGCTCATTAATCAAAAATACTTTACTTATTTCTTCCACAGATGTGTGAACATAAGACATAAAAAGTGAAACTGAATCTTTCAATTCATCCTAAAAAATAAGAGTAGAAAAAATAATATTTTAATTTTTAACAGTAATTAAATTAATTACAAATTATTTATTATTTTAAATAATTCAGTAAAGTAAATTTCAGCTATTAATTTGATGTTCACATGTTAACTACAATATATATTTTAAAATTTTTGAAAACTACTTGAACAATATAACTTGAACAATATAAAATACACATAAATATTAAAAACACCAAATAAGTTTTAAATCTTTAATAGTTATGCAAATTTATATGATGATACATTTGATAGAACAGCTTATTTTTCATACTTTATGTTTTATATATGTGAATATAAAAGAATGCAATAAAATAAACTAAACAATAACAGCAATTGATTAGAAACAATTCAAGTTAATAACAAAATCTTTCATTTTATCTACTGTATATGTGTTTGTGGAATTGTGGTGAATAAAAACGTTTCATCAAAATAACTCTATTAGGCTGCATATACAGTAATAAAATAATTTACTAACACAAAAGAATGAATCATATAACACTGATAGGTACTGTACAATCATACCAACTTCTGGAGTTTTGATTTTTTTTTGTATAATCACCCTAATTAAATACTCTTTTCTGCACCAGTCAATATTACATAAAAATCTGTTTCACATCACAAAAGTCCAGACATGCCACAAGAGTCACAATTGTTTCTAATCATACAATACAAAAGAAAGCAGGGCCCTAAAATAACCCACTACAAACTTATTGCGTAAGTCATCTTATACCTAGGATTATAACTACAGATTAAATTGAAAAGATTAGTGTATAGAGCTGTGGTATACTTATGGGGTAATATGGATGTTGGATTCCTCCCCAGAGGCTTTAGGAATAAAATTTAAACTAAAAAGAATTTTTCTTAAACAACAAATCTAAAATTACATTTTATTAATAAAAAATTCAATATCAATAAATTATTTCATTTCTTATAATAATAGAAAAATGAATGCTCTATTATCAATTGCTTACTTATACTATGTGACTGTGGATTATTCTAGAAGAAAGATGTAATGTCCTGAGAATGACACAAACAAAACTGAAAAGATAAACCTTGATTCTAGGAATTGCAACATGGCAAAATAATGATGAAACAGGAAAACAATATTTTTTCTTTTGACAAAATATTTTTAATTAAGGAGAATATTGTGGGAAGGCAGCTAAAATTCCTAACATAACATCTTAAAATATGAATGGAAGTCCAAGGTTTGTTAAACATCGCTTGGTCAGAGTAGAAAGACAGTGTCAAATTGTACATTGACAATTAACCTTTCTCATAGCCTGGGGGTCACCAAACTACGGCCTGCAGGCCAGATCCAGCCTGCAAAGTCAGTTCATCTGGCCCATCGCTGCACTGTGCCACAAACGAGCTAAAATATAATTATTTATATGGAAATATCATAGATTGTATATGAATTTACTATGTAGAAAAAATTAAAATAAATGTAAGTAAAAATGTCAAAAATGGTGCAATCTGATTTTTGCATCTGACAGTAATATAATTTTTAGGAAATCAGTAAAATGAAACACTTGATGACTTTTATGACTTTGGATATCAGAGTGCTTTTTTGTGTAAGTACCTGCAATGAAGTTTCTAAGAAAAGCAATTACAGGCTTGCTGCAGCCATCGTGTTTGTGTTGGTAAATAAATATGCTGATTTTCTTTATTTTTTGTGTATTCAGTATACCATATTGAACAAAATGGTTATGTGGCCCGCACTCATCATTCTTTCAGTTATCTGGCCCGCTGAGAAAAAGTTTGGTCACGCCTGTCATAGCCAAACTGGTCTTATTTCATTTAGATACAACCAATCAGGAAGGGATGAAAGTAAATCAAAACTATCAAATTATTCAATTTGAAGGCAAATTTTATAAAAGCCATGTTTCAAGAACATGAGTTTTCTTTCATAAGTCTTCTTCCCAAGTTTTTTCTTCAAGAACATATTTCTTTTCTCTTGAGCTCCTGTTGCAACATCTTTGCCAGATTGCCAACTGTCCTGTCATCTAAAATCCACTAGCTAATTTTTTGGAAGAAAAATTAGAACATACCAGTTCCCTATCAGATCTTTCAGAAGCTTAGAATAATTTTTTATGGAAGTGGGCTTTCTTGCTGTAAGACCTCATTAACAGTTTCAAAAACAGTATAAAGGTCCATTATGAGAGATGTATGACCACTAGAGATGATCATATTCTATATTAACATTTCATGTATTATACACTGAATTTCTGAAATGTTTTCTTACTGCTCCAAATTGAAGAACTCATGCACATTACACAATTCTGTTATTATATGATTCATATTATTCTATTATTATATGATTCATAAAATTCAAATAAATGTCCATAACACATTTTGTTAATTTCCTGACATACAATGCAAATAATACAGTCGACCCCCTATAACACGGTAGATATGTTCTGTTCTTTATGAATCAATTTCTTACGAGTCCTTGCCAATCACAGCCCGACATGTGTGAAGTTTACAAACTACAGCTGTTTGAAAGGTTTTCTTCCATAAAATTAATCGATTCTAGACTAATTCGACTCAACATTTCCAAAATATGTATAATTTTTTTAGGAATAATCCATATAAACTATGCTATAAACAAAAAATTGTAAAATTACTTACCGAGTGTGCACCATTCGACGTCGCTATTGCTCAAGCTTGTCTTCGTCGCAGAGCAGCGCACCAAACGGTGGGCAATTTCTGATAAGTTATTTTTCTGCGAAAACTTCGTTGAACTTTGGAGACATCATTAATATAAATAATTTTTATGGCCATTGAATAAGAAATGCTTCTTTCACAAGATATGTATAAAATTACAGTACTGTATTAGACTTACGGTACATAATTTACAGACGATAGTAAACAACTTACGCACCCAAACTCTCCGTAGCTTGGTGCGGGACGGCAGAAAGTATATATATAATTATAATAAAGTTACAATAAATTAAGTTAATATATAATTATATATATAATTATATACTAATTTATATATAATTTATATATAATACTGTACAGATGATAGTAAACTCAATTTACCCGCCTAAATTCTCCGTAGCGTGGCGCTGGACAGTGGAAAGTAGTTCGGCTGCCCAATGACATTTTACCGAATTATAGGAGTTTTTTTTACCAGGTTTGTACGGATACCGTCACAATTTTTTTGCCGTCTTATAGGAATCGTAATTATAGGAATCCGTGTTATAGGGGTCTACTGTATATGTTTTATCTTTAATTTTAAACACCAGTGTATAAGCAATTTTGTCAACAATTTAAAGTTTACCAAAAAATTTGATATACAGCAAGTTTACAGAAAAATACAAAATAATACTTACAGATAAAACTTGTATATCTCCAAGAAATTTCTGACTTACAGATAGTAATGCCTCCTGAGGCCATTTGTGGAACCAATTAATACAGGTGCAATTAATAAGGGCTGGAAATTTTCGGCTTCTCACCCTCAATGTGGTTCCAACAGGTGAAAATGAAAGAACAACCTAAAAAAATTTAAAATAATTATTTATGTTTTATACATAAAAAATAATTAATTTTCTAATTTGACAATTCAATTAAAGATCTTAATAAAAATACTTATACTTAAAACTCATTTTTTTCAATATATCTCAACACTTTATTTAAATTTCAACTTCAGATAGACATGAAAATAATATACTTTACAATGGTTTTTAACAAGTTTGATTCTTTAATTTATTTATAATAATTCTTCTATGATTTCGATAGATTTAATTAGACTTTAACAATTTTTTTTATAAAGAATATATTAGAAATGAATTAGAAACAAATATGATTTTTAAACAATATTCATAAAACCATGCATAAAACACTGAATTAAACATCAATATTTTTTTTTATGGACTCCATGTTAAATATAATAACACATATTTATCTCATGTCAAACTTATTGATATGTTAATTTTTTCATAGTAAATCATTTTTTCTATTTGAGAATTGATTTTTGTAAGTGCATTTTTTATGTAGCATATCTTCTCTATATGATTACTTCAGTTTAAATAGATTTTAATCCTTATTTTTTTGGAACATTGATATTGCGACTACACACCATATTTTCAATGTATATTTTTGTATCAATATATATTACATTAAAATTATTTGTTCCCTGTCATCCTTTCTATCTTTTCTATTGTCTTATTTCTCTGGAATGTTCTTGTTTAACCCTCTTTCTTGGTATGTGGACAACTAATCTCTGAGAACAATAGATGGAATGCAACCCCGAGGGTGAGAAGGGTAGCACGTGGCTCATTCTGGAGAGGAACCCAGAGAGGTAAGACGGTGAAATTGGTCTCCACAGTGCGTTTTAGCCTTGCATGGTAGAGACAAGAACTTTGAGAAGAGAGAGAATAATTGATTGTGAGGAATAGATAATCAGCCTTCGAACTGATTATAAAATAATGAGAGAATTGAGCCCATTCATGATCCCAGGAAGAAATCTTGTTCCAACATACCAATGGCAAATAGAACATTGCAACAGACTGTGGGTACCCTCTTTCCTATCCCGTTATTATTCTTCAGTTTTTCTAATTAATTATTTTATTTTTATTAGTTATAAGTAGTCATAAGCACCTAGTTGTAAGTTATGTATAATTCTAGACAATTTGACAATTGATTCAGGTAGAGATCGTCATGCAAATTTTATTGTCGGAAATCAATCTTGTGTTATTTTTTGTGTGAGTATTATTGTGTATTATTTAGTGGGAGAGGTATTTGTTGGCATGCTAAAAGAATTTTGTATTGCAATGAGTGAGTAATAAATTTCTTTGTTATGTTATTCCTTTGTCTACATTTTGCTCTATCATTATCACAATATCATTAAAATGATATCCACTTTACAAATGTTTTATTTATATTTCGTATTCATAAATATTATACACACATAAATATAATTTAAGAAATAAATGTATTTCATACTTATATAAACAATAGTTTGTAAAACTCTGTATTTAAGAATGTAAATAGAAAAAATGGCATTTGACAGTGTTTTAATTATGATATGATGTTACATTAGTACAGTTTTTCTGAAGAATGTATTGTTCTCTCTACTACTTCAAGATTTGTTGCCACTTTTTCAATAAATAATTTAATAAATAATTTTTTTATTTTTACTGCTAAAATACTTCAAAATATTTCCACATTTATCAAAATTTCTTTTCAGTCCATATATAATTCACATACAAGTAATATCCTTCCAACAGATTTATTATTACTAGGTAAGCATATAAGGTCAACAATTATCCACATGTTGATATTTGGCATGTTATTTCACTTCAAATCAAAAACTAAAGTAAAAGTAAGGACTTGAGTCAGCCCAGGATATACATAAGTTTTGTTTCAAAGACTGTCTCTGAAAATCCAGGTAATGGTCATTTCAGTTTAAACAAAATTTATATAAATTTATTTCTTTAAATTTTTACTGCCATTCCAGTTATTTATAAATTATTTTTATTAAAAGAAACTGAATTTTCAAATAAATATAACACTTACTTTTATCTTTTGTTGTACTTTTGCAATGAAACATTTCCAACAGTTCTCTTTAGTATCTATAAGGCCTAATGATTTAACTTCATTTCTAAAATGATTAATAATATTTTCAGCATCTTCATCTGAAAACAATCCAGGTATTTCTCCAGAAGACAGAAGGTCATTAATTAATACTAAGAATTTTTCATCACCAACTTCTGCATCTGTCATTAAAAACATTACTTCAAAGTTTTTAAGTCCAGTTTTTTCATATAAAATAGCTAAATCACCCTGTTAAAAGATTAAGAATTATATAAGAAAATAACATATAGTATAAGAATTATATAATGTATTCTTTAAATTCTTTAATTCATTATCATAGTAGAGTCCAGACAGACTAAAGATCACAGCCCCAATATTAATACTTTCATTAGTTTAAAGAAAAAATTTTAAAACAAAACTATTGTCATATTACCCATAAATATAAATAGACAAACAAATGGAGTGATAAAATGAAGTGAAGTTTCTAATCAGTGAATGAGATAAAGTTTTTATAATTGTGACTTGAGTGACAAAGATAAGTTTTGTAAGGTTATCTTTGTATTAGACTGTAGAAGCATACTTAACAAGTTTGAATTTAGAATTGTTTGTTATATAAAATAATTGACTTTTGTGGTAACTGAATACTAAAAGACCATTTACTGTTTTTTATACAGTAGAACCCCTATTATCCAAGATAATATGAACCAATAGTACTTTGGATAAGAAAAACCTTCAATAATATGGATGTCGACAATCACTTCCAATTAAAAATTATGAAAAGATTTAAATGATATATCACTTTTAAGCTCTTTTTATATCTTAGTGAATTTAATCATATAAAAGAACAATAATTTTTACATCATATGTTATGCAGTTAATATGTACAATAAGTTGTAAGAATAATAATATATATATTATTATAGATATGTTTTAATACAAATGATTTGTCTTAAATTGAAGTTAAACGATAAATGGTAGCAGAAACAAATCATTTTATAAAACATGTTATCCTTTTAAATTTTATTTTATGAATTACATATAAGAAAACTGTGTTTACTTACAGAATCACCTTGGACAATGCAAAACCTTGGATAATTAAAGTTCTATTGTATTTATTTGACTGAATAAATGTTTCTTCTTCATTGTAATTGTTAAAAAATTTTTGAATTTGTCAAAATTATTGTGACTCTTTGCTACAATTTTGTTAAGGTTTTTTCTTTCTTTAATATCAAAATAATAACTGTAGTTTAGATGTTTTTGTCAGCTAACATAAATTAAAATAAACTAACTTTATATTAGCAATTCAGTAATCCAGGATTGTGAGGTAATTTCCTGTTTGATCACATCATATCCTAAATTTTTAAGTTTTGAGTCTTTTTCTATAATCTCACAATACATTATATACAAATATTAGAAGAATTTAAACTTATTTTTGCATAAGTTAACTTGTGGACTCTACTGTATCATTGCATGAAATGCTCCTTGATACTTTTCTCAGTTAGATATGGGGCACTTGTACATTGGGGCACTTGGGGTTCGTTTCTCCCTTTAGTCTCAGATGCCCTTTTCCTAATCCCCAAAAGTGGCCCCAAACAACAGAAAATTTGTGACTTCTAGCCTATTCTGCAAATATAAAAGAAATTAATGAATGATATTTGTCCATTGACCCATGCAACTTTCTCATATGCATTCCTTAATTTTAAGGCCAAGTAAGCCCCAAGTGTAACCAGTGCCACCTTGTGGGAGTGCCAATTTGATGTTAAATCATAGAGTTTGAAGTTTCTTGCTTAATGTACAATGAACTTTTTTATAGCTTGTGCCACCCCCTTTTTCATAGTCTGTGGGCACTGCTGATTAGGTATGTTATTGTATGTAATAATCAATTTACAATATTTTACTCCTCAGACAAACTATAGGTGTGTAAACTAAAAATCTGCTAAATTTTGGCAGGCATACTTAATATTCTTTTTTAAAACAAATTTGAAAATGGATAGTGTAAATTGTTGCTTAAACTTGTAGTGCTGCGTCACTATTGTTCTTGGGATAGGCGCTTGTATTTATATACCCTTGTGCAAGGTTCATTTTTCCGTACCTGTTTTTTTTGTATAATTTGTAACTTTCGTTTTTTGTGTAAGAAAACCACCTTTTACTTGGGTGGCACAGCCCCGTTGTGTCGATTGGCTGTGCTGTGTTCACGTGTGGTGACGTGTGCGATGGCGGGACTTATAAATTTTGCCATCCCACGTGTACGAGAGTTCAATAACAAATTTTGCCATCCCACGTGTACGAGAGTTCCAGTCCCATCAACAATAACTCAACAAAACACTATTAATATGTCTCACAACATATTAATAGTGTTTTGTTGAGTTATTGTTGATGGGGCTGGAAGGACAGAAATTCTAGAAGGTGACTTTCTGAAAAACTATGAACTCGTCCATCTGTGAAACTCTTTCAAGATTCATCCCGGTGATTTTGCGTGGCGAACTTATCGATTGTGACTCTCCCAGGATCATACTCGAGGATCATCAGGTGGATGGGAAGGGGTGCCGTAGAGACTGAATAAGAATGCTGTTCAGAACTCTCCAATCGAACTGTTGTTGATCAGCTTGTGGACTGCAAGGAGTGTCTTGTGATTTGAAGATCAATGAGGATCTTCAGGCAAATTGGAATGAGTGTTAAATGAATATGAACTGTTATATTCACTCTCTCATATCCAAATATGAACTGTCATATTACTCTCTCTAATATAAATTTTTATTATAGAATTTTAAAATTAAAATTAAATAAAACATATNAGAGAAGTCCCTGGCATTTTAATTTTATAGTGACCTTCAAGTTGCTTACCAGCATATCAATGTATCAAGCAGTAGTCACAGTTTGACCCTTTTCCTGCAATATACTGTAGTGCTGCGTCACTATTGTTCTTGGGATAGGCGCTTGTATTTATATACCCTTGTGCAAGGTTCATTTTTCCGTACCTGTTTTTTTTGTATAATTTGTAACTTTCGTTTTTTGTGTAAGAAAACCACCTTTTACTTGGGTGGCACAGCCCCGTTGTGTCGATTGGCTGTGCTGTGTTCACGTGTGGTGACGTGTGCGATGGCGGGACTTATAAATTTTGCCATCCCACGTGTACGAGAGTTCTTTAGCTGGTGAGACAAGGACTGAGACGGACGGGCTGAGGTGCGCCGGAGTGGACGAGTAGTACTAGTGGACTGAAACAAAGGAAGACGGGGATTCACCACGTGCGGAATCCATCTGCATCGACGAAGCCACATGGACGATACCGATTTTTAGACGACCCCGAAATACAACAGGAGTTTATTGAAGAGATGTGCAGATTAGTTCAACGTAGGAATTACTTCTGTGAAGTGTTTGTATAAAAAAACAATTATATATATTTGTTTCTATTTCTGTGTCCACGAAGACTAGTTAAGTATTGACGCGAGCATTTTGATCCTTTTTTTTATGTAATTTTGTATTGATAAACCCTAGTTTATCGAATTTGACATTCATTAAATATTTTCCTACTATTGATACATGTCGTTTGTCTCGTGTAAAAATCCTCGTGTAACAGTAGCCTTTTACCCTACTCTTTGTCCAGAGTAACCTCGGTGCTCTTAGGATCTTACAAACTCCATAGATTTAAATTCATGTTGTCATGGCAACAATATTACAAATATAAACAAAATGGTGCATGCAGCTTAATGAAAAACAAAGAAGAATTGTATTTGGTGAATTTTACAAACATAAGGAAAAAGAAGATTTATAGTGAAGCATTTTGTAGATATCACAAAATATTTAACTGTGATGATATGATATGGAGATGGCAGAAAAGACAGTTTACATCATCATAGAAAAGATAGACAGTGGTAAGACTGTTACTAGATGTTCAGGGAGTGGGAAAAAAAAAGAATTAAAATAACAGATAGCAAAAGAGGATCATTGGAAAGAAAGGCAGTCAGAAAAGTTGGACAGTCACTAAGAAAATTTGGAAGTTTAAAATATCTCATCAGTATGTTAAAAACATACTAGTGGAACAAAATGTTCATTGGAAGTGAAAATCAGCCTGAAAATTTACAACAACAACTCAAATTGCAAGGATTCTGTTGCAAAAATCCACAAGGATGATTTTAAAGCTTCAAATGGTCTGGTCGTTGTTATAGATGATAGCCATATTTTGCCTTTGATAGAAGTGGCTTAGTGCTTAGATCAACATATATATTGTAAGGATGGGTTTGAGGTTAATCATTTGGAAAGTTATTAAATTCAAGAAAGCAATCTAGAGTTATGATGCCTAAAACTATTTATTTCCTGCATAGTAATGCATTTCTTATATTGTATAATATAATATTTCAATATTTCATATAAACTCTTAGCATTTATAATTGGTCTGAGCATCAGCCAAAGAAAATTTTATTCTTATGAGCAGTGTGGTGGAGTTGGAGTTGGAGTGTGGTGGGGCCCAACTCCTACAAATTTGTAATGTGTGACTTTGACTCTGACTTTAGTTTTTTTAAAAATATTACACTATAATTGCTTTTTTAAGAAAGACACCACTGGGTACCCAAATATTTTTATTTAAAATTTCTTTATAAAAACTCATGCTAAAATTGATGGTACGAATAATCAAATTTGAGGAATGGTAATTATATGCATCATAATTATATATGAAAAACCTCAGAAGATTGTCAGCTTATGCATGTGATTGTGTGAAAAAATAACTATATCTGGTTGCAGGTTAACACATACATTCTTCAAATAAAACAAGGTCTCTTTTTTATCATTGAGTTTCAATTATGCAGTCACATACACTCAGATATTTTCTTTGATTGGATCTTAAAACAGATCATAAATTTAAACTTTTACCCATTTCAGCAAACACTTCAGAAAAATTCAAGATTCCAATGGAACAACTACTGATTGACTCAATATTTTGTATATTCTCAATAAGACAGAGAGCATGCCTTAACATCTTAAAGGTCAGTCAAAAAAAAACAAAAATATTCCTATTTTACACCTTTTCCTCTCTTTACAAGAGCTTAATTGATGGTAAGGTCATCAATCATGACTTCAAGATCCATTGTTTTAAAGTTATACACGAATTTATGTGTTGCCTTACCAATCAATGACATCAGGGAGAAGGGAGTATGTAAAAGGACTTCAGAAAAAAAAAGGACAGAAAGGACGTGGAAGCAGGACCCAGATCCAGGACAAAACAAAGAAATTTTTGGAATGTTATCGAAGACAGGGAAAGTAATGGCTGGAAAGTTGCAGAAACACAATATCTTAAAGGATATTTCAAATTTAAAAAATTAGAAAACACTTTATAAATTATACTAGTTAATATTGTGTTTATATTTTACCTTTAAATCATTAATTCCATAGCCTTTTCTTAAAACAATTTGAAATGTATCATAATCATTTATAAATGATGAGAGTCTTGCTAAAGATTGTTTTCCACTTCCACCGACACCAACCAGAAGAGCATTTCCTCGAGGAAATCTTAAAATTCGACTAATTCGACATCTGTAATTTATTTTTTATAATTATTATGTTTTAATTACAATCATATTCACTATTTAAAGAATTTTATAAAACTTAAATCTAAATCCCGTTGACTTCATAACTATGAAAATTTACATAGGTATTTTATTTAAAATTTTTACAATTACATCTAAATATTTACAAGTATATAAACCATCTTCAGAAACAATAATTTAAAATAAGATATCCATGAACAAAAACAAATATGAACAAATCATATCATTCTACAGTTTAAAAGACATTATCAAGATAGACTCATTTGCATAGACTTTTGATATATAATTTCATAAAATATTAAATATTAACAAATTTAAATATGAATTTTAGAATGTAACTATGATAAATAATGCAGTTTTTTCTTATTTATTTTATTTTTTATAAATCATTATCATTTTGAACAAAAATCATAGAATAAATAGTAATCTGTAACAAGATTTATAAATATAAATGTGAACAATCTAATATTTTAATATACCATCATAAGTTTGATTATTCACAAAAGAAAAACTAGTTAATCAGTTACAGTTATCTCATATCAGAATATTATTATATTAATATATTATATTCTGGCTTCAAAATATCACAAAATTAAAAATCTGATAAAAACAAAGTATGTAAAAAATAAATCAAAAATGACGTGAATGGATATCAACTATCCTTACATATATATCAAAAACTTAAGTATTAGTTAAATTCATTTATCTTCAGAAACAGTAGTTCAAACAACTTTAAACAGTTGATTATGACAATCAACTTTTGAAAAATAAACTTAAGTAAAAGTTTTCTTTTTATGTTTCCAGAGAAATCTATAAAAAAGTTCTTTTTGTGCTTGTACATATTGTACATTTTGTTTTTATGTTACACTATAATTTAAAGAAATGGACATTATCCACCATTTTATTATTATTGCATGATAATTCATATTAGCAATTTCTCCAATATTAAAAACTCAAAACAACTACTCAAGTCACCATTTTACCTAGGAAACATTGGAAGAAATTTTCTCCAAAAGTTAGCAATGTAAACTATTAGTTATGTTTTTAAAAATGCTTTTAAATAAATTTTTTGCTTTAAAAATTTTCATTTTTAAACATTTTGAAATATTTGTATAAATGATGCTGAAAAACTGAGCCTAATATATAGTAAATAGAGCATAATATGTATTATATTGTCTTCAGAATTGCAAGATCAAAAATGTTACCATATTACATACTGAAATTCAAGTATTAGATATCATACTGACAAATTTAAATACAAATAAGTAGTAGTAGTAAATTTATTGTAAATATTTATATATAAGTATGTTAAGTACTGTTAATTTAATTTATAAATTTATTTATGACAATCTAAAAAAACTTTTTTCTACTTTAATAAGAAAATAAAACTTACATATGTTCTACTGCATCTTCAAATAAAACAATATTCATTGCCGCATGAATTTCATTGTAGGAATTTAATGAATTTACCAAAATTTTGTACAAGTTATTTTTATCTACTACAGGCATATATTTTGATATTGCAGTTCCTTCATTAAAATGACAATACAATGGACGTTCTTTTTCAATAACTTCATAATTAATATCCTGAAATAAAGTTATTATTAAAAAATTATTTAAAAAATGTATATATAATGCAATACATCAAATATTCTAAAATAAATTAATAAATGTGAAATGTGACAGGTCCGAACCCTCACTAAAATTCACGTTAAAATAATTGTTTTAAAGAAAATAATATAGTAGTTAGAAATAGATTTATTTTATGAAAACGTGACGCTAACTTTTAAACAATAGAAGAATGTAAGTCTGTCGACCATTTCCGGTTGGAGATCGAATTAAACTTCGATTTTGACCTCTCCTGCGCCCCGAAAGGTTTCGAATTGTCATCAGGTGACGAGGAGAGACCAATCGGAAAGGGGAATCTGAGAGAAAACAGATAAAACCCTGGAAATTCGAGGACGCGACGGCTTCTTCTCCCAAAAGTTCCAAGTGACGGATCTGTTGTTGTGTGTGTGTCTCGCACCCATCTTTGTCTCCATCTCCTGACCTCGGATCGACGTCTTTCCATCAACGGAAGTCGACCGCATCATCCCAGAGTCGTTGAGACATGATGGAATGGTTCATTCGCGAACAAGGGACACTCCTTCAAAAGGGGACTATCTTGGAAAGGAGAGGAAGACCCAGAGGCCGCAGCTGCTGCAGAACTTCCAAGATCGCGGAAATCTTGTAAGCTTCTTTCGTGTTTAATAAACGGTTGTGTTGTTTGTAAACAAAGCATCTATCTCTGACTCAACTGCTTCCACAAGTTGTTGATTGTTACCGCTCGGCAATCCATACGGCAAGGGAGACGATGACGATATATATCACATATTATCGTTCATTGAGTTTTTTTAATTTCTCCCCCCCTTGGCCCCCACATAAATAAGCCTAATATCAAACTTATTTTAAAACAATTTCTGATCAAAAATAAGTTTTCTTTAAAATTTATTACTAAAAAAAATGAAATCAGAATTTAAATTTCATTACATTCTACTCAAATAAAAAATGATAATAATTTACATAAGTTCTATCACAACCTCAAACTAATTTATTTATTTAAACTAACTTATTTATTAAAGCATTTCTTTTGAATTTTTTAAAAAATTACCAGCTAAAATGCTTGTAGAAGTACAATCTAGCACAAGTACTGTACAATGCTTGATGTATTTTAGTTTACAAGTGGATGCTTCATCATTCCATATTTAAATTTGAATTTTTCATCTAGCTATAATAATTTACAAATTATACACTGATCAAAATAACTGATAATAGTTCTAAATAAAGAAGCAAAGTTTATTTTAATACTTTAACATTTTTGAATGTGTTTGCATCCTTTCTCAAAGAATAACATTTTATAAAATCTGTAGTTTTAGCAGCTGAATTGCTATTATTTTGTAAATTGATAATTATAGGAAATATTTGTTAAATATGCTGGTTCTCCTTTGTATTGGAGAACAATAGATTTCCTGTGCTAGAAGCCTGAAGCAATCTACATGTACTTGCACAGAAAACAAAAGAAATGGGTTCTTGGAAAAAGGAAGTCAAGTGGAAGTGATTGAGACCTCAACAGAGACTTGGTAGAGAGTAAAAGAAAACAAAAAGTGTGGAAATTGAAACTTTGGACTTTTGCAGTATGTGGTTTACTCTGGACAAATAACAAGTGAACAACAATCTATAGACAGAACAGCTTGGAATAATCCATCAAAAGTTTAATTTTGGTACAACAGTGGTTCTCAACCGGGGGTACATGTACCCTAGGGGTACGAGTGTAAATCGAAGAGGTACATCTAACTTTCACTATAAAATGACGTATGTTAATCAATTTGCTGTAAATTATTAACACAAGAAACAAGAAATGACAAAAACTTGCTTTAAAATATTCCAGTATGAACATTGATTTCCCTTTTAACAGTCCAGATTTGCCCGTATATTTGTGCCGTTAGTGCCAAGTGAACCTGTAGTCTAGTAAAATTACGGTTTAACTGAGCATTAATGTTAGAATAGAAAAAAATTTTTTATTCTCTTCTATAATTATTGCTCAATGAGATCGGGGCCTTTCGTGTTTTTATTGGGCTACTGGTATTAGAAATAACGAGGCCTGGATTGTACCCCTACCATGCAATGCATGTAACTGCATGTGTGCATTACTTGATATTTAGCAAATTTAGACATTACATTTGTTACAAAAATTGAAAGATTCATTTATTGTTCTGCACATTATAAATTCGCAGCCATTACTTTTAAGGTCAGTACACAACTATAATCTCTATTTAAAAACGTGGGAATCAAATTTTGAAAAAATTTCTGAAGATTTATCGCAACAAATATCCCATTAAATTTTGTTAGAAATTATTGTAGAATAATTTAAATTTTCTTTATCGTTAATTATAATTATTTATTTTTAGGAAATGTAATTTATGCAAGTATTCTGCGATTTTATATAATATACTTATCAAATAATAATAAATAAATGTATGTACTTGATTAAATTTATTATTATTTACGTAAAATAAGTAATTCACTTTTAATTATAGTTAGTTAGAGCTTTTTTTATGGCACTTAGTTATAAGAGCTGTATACATCTAATGCAGTAATTATGAAATTTACATACAAAAATATAAGGGGTACTTGAGAAATGACTAATGAGCTAATGGGGTACATAAATAAATGTATGTACTTGATTAAATTTATTATTATTTACGTAAAATAAGTAATTCACTTTTAATTATAGTTAGTTAGAGCTTTTTTTATGGCACTTAGTTATAAGAGCTGTATACATCTAATGCAGTAATTATGAAATTTACATTCAAAAATATAAGGGGTACTTGAGAAATGACTAATGAGCTAATGGGGTACATCAACAAAAAAAGTTGAGAACCACTGTGGTACAAAGACTGGTATAGGGAATGTGAGTTAGATCTACATCCATAGCTTAGGAGCTATGAGATAGTTAAGCCCCTTTAGTTTTGGTTAGCAGTACTCATATGCAGTATATACAGTGTGTATCAGAATGACATTTTAAAAATTTGGGGGATTGTAGAGGATGAAATTTTGAATGTTTTGATATAAGGAACCTATAGCTGGAAATGCAATATAAAGTTTCTACAGCACTTTGCACGTTCTATGTGGTCGGTATGCTGAATGAAACAACAGAATACAATATTTATGACAAGTTTTATTTACAAAACAGTAGAGTACAATCAAACTGTACACCGAATCAGTGGCTGCACTACTTTAGAGTAAATGTTCAATGTGATGATTACCAACTTCATTACATAATGTGGAACAACAAACCATGTTTTGTCCGACTCTCTGTAAGATGCCACGCTCCCCTCAGATGGTATTAAATGCTGTAAAGATGTGCTCCGTAAGCTCATGAACTGTTCCTACAGGTATTGTGTACACAAGGGACTCACGCTGACTAGTTGTGTTTACAGCTTAGTGCCAGTGGATGCAAGGGGTGACCTGAAGGACGGCAAGCACTAAGTACACAATGTCCTGTACACAGGCTCAGTTAGACCACTGTAGTTGTGTGTTTACAGTCTTCCATCTGCAGCAATAATATGACGTCAATGGACAGAAGGGTAGCTACCAAAGTGAAGGGCGGTCAGCACTTCCTACCGCTGTAGACACTTTAGTTCAAATTTCCGGCTATAGATTTCTTATATCAAAACGTTCAAAATTTCACCTCTACAATACCCCAAATTTTTAAAACGTCATTCTGATACACCCTGTATAATACAGTAGGATCATGACTATCTGAGGTAATATAAACTGATGCTACCTCAGATAACTGAAAATGTGGATAAAATAATGCCAAAGTCATTTCAGATTAAAAATTATGAATATAAAAGATTTATTTGATGATACAGCACCTTTAAGCTTGCTAATTAAGTCCCCTAAATTTATTTAAATAACATCTAGACTTTGTAAAATTTAGAACAATTGACACACACAAAGAAAATTATTTGACATTTTTCATTCTTTCACATGAGATATTTCATGTTCTCTCTGCAAGAACTGTTTTTGCATCAGCAGACAATAATAACTATAAAACAACAAGACCACCAAATGCAAACCACTTGTTTCACCATCCTATAAAAGCTCTACCTTGGCTTTTTGTATGTCCACAACACCATAAAAAATATACTTTATTAATAAATACATCACATTTATGAACCTTTTTCAAGAATTTCGTAACATTTCAGAGTCTTTTCCATTAATTACTTTTCTTCTCAAACTCCATATATCCATGGCTTCTCTGCAACTTACAAATCCCTGTTTTCCTTATTTCTTCTAACATTCTTGCATTTTCTTATTTTACCTTGTTTCCTTTATTAAGGATTTTTTGACAGCATATAGTAGTGATTTTTCCTGTCATAATATCTCTTCTATTCTCCTCTTTTAATCTTTCCATAGATTCAATATAAACTTTATTTGTTCCTCTCTCATCACCTAACGAACAATGTATACTTCTGTTTTGTTACTTTTTTCTTTTTCTTCTGTCATTGCAAGATTGCATCCCCACACATGCTCTCTCATATTGGAACAATGTAGACATGCCAATTAATGTAATATGCATCAGAGTATTTGGAGAAAACCTATACTAACAAGGGGAAAACATGCAAACACCAAACAGAGAGCAGGCTTGGGTGCCCAAGAATAAAGCTTTTTTCTCATCAACATTTTAATGAAGCATTGAATGAAACAATGTTATTCAAGGATTTTCCATATACTAGTATGTAATATTACTTAGTATAACATTTAAAGAATTTGTGAGAGATTAATATAACTTATTGTCTAATGAATTAATGATAATTAATTCTTTCTTTTTAATTCATGAGTCACAAACACATGCTTATATATTACAAATTAATTAGAGAAAAATCTAAATTAAATATAAAAAATTATAACTGTTAAAAACAAATATATATACCTCTACTTGAAAAGTTTTTCTTATTATATCAATTATTATTTTATCAAACTGTTTCAAATCATTTTCATCAACTAGTTTATCTCTATATACTCTCCTACATTCATGAATCCAAAGTTGCAAGAGGTCAATTGTATCTTTTAAACATTCAGTTGTGCCAAATAATAATCCCTAAATTTAAAAATTTTTCAATTTTAGAATATAATAATTCATTTCAAGAATTAATTTATCATTATTTTTTAAATTAAATTGAAGAATTAAAAACAGAAATTAAACAGACAGTCTCTCTTAAAATTTAACAATTATAAATAATTATAAAACTTACTTGAAATATATTTGATAAATCTCTCAAATTGAAAAAGTAATGAAATTTGAAAGCAGTTGGAAAGTAAGTTTGTGATATTTTCTGATGAAAAGAAATTGCTGTGAATACTAATGCTTTAGTTGATTTTGACACACTACTAGAGATTCTACTAAAAGGATCAGTTAAATATTGATACAATATGCTGTGATATATTTTTATCAAACTTTCAAAATTTGGATAACTGACAGCAAATACACAGAAGTGCCTCTATAAAAATAAAAATAATTTTAAAAATAAATTTTAGCATTAATATTTTTTAATTCTAATACTATAAGATTTTTATTTAATATTTTTTAAGATTTTATGAGGCATGATAATTACAGTCTCTTCTATTATGATGTGTATTTTTAATGTACAAATATGCTCATATATGGTAGAAAAATAAGGATATAAAATTATCAAAACAGATAATCATATTAGAGTCATGGAATTTTTTACAAGGTGACTATACTTTATACTGTTTAGTAACACCAAGTGAATTTAATAAACACCACCCAGTTAAATGTCCTTTACATCACTTTATAAGAGAAATGACTGCATTATCATATATTACAAAATTTTGTTGTAAAAATTACTTTATTGAAGAAAAAAATTTTAAAAGATATTGTAAAATTTATAAACTCACAACACAGTAAAACTCCAATTATCCAAATTAATTGAGACCTTGGGCCATCCAGATATACAGAATATCTGGATAATTGAATTTTTGGTTAAAATAATTATTTTTCTTCTTTACAATCACTCTGTTATGTATGTATGTACTGTATATAATTATGTGAAAATAAAACATTAAATGGAGAAATATACCTACGAATTAATATAGTTTATTTGCTATATTTAGAAAAAAATTAATTTCATGCATATACAGTACATACCTATTTATTTTTGAAAAAGTTGGAATAGATAAAGAAATCCAGATAATTAGTGATCTGGAGAGTCATCATCCAGATAATTTTAATTTAGTTTTAAAATAAAATAAATATTTTTAATATTATATGTCTGTATTAATTCCTATACACAGTATTCACGTTCAACATGCCATAAATTTAAGGAATGGTAGAAGTTGATGTGATGAGCATTTTTTATAAAGCAACCAAAGTTTGGAAACAAAACTTAGCAGAGACAAAACTTAGCAGACACTAATAACATCATGTTATTAATGAGTCATTTGCTATTAACATTTGAAATAAAAAAATATAGAGATTAATTAAATTTTACCTGTAAACGAGGATTGATAGTAAAGCTTCCAGCTGTAGGATTCATGCATGACACATATTGACAATTATGAATTCTTTTAAGAGTTAATTTTGTACGATCATACCAATGTTTATAATCTAAATGTTGTCGAATAAGTGTATGTGGTTGAACTGTGCCATAAGTATCAACCTATATAATGTAAAAAATAAAAAGTGTACCCAAATGCAGCATTAAAATTATTTTACCATATAATCATTTTAAGAGTTGTCATTTATGAAATTTTAATAATTTAATACATACTTCAGGCATATTCATATCGTCTATAAAGTATATCATTCGTTTAGTGCCAGGTGGTCCAAAATTTCTACCTGCTTTTTTCTCTAAAGATTTTTCCATAACTTTTTGTAACATTTCAGATGTTGTGTAAAAATTGAAAGGTATTTTTATAACCATATAATCATCTGATAAATCTTCTAGTTTTTCATTTATTAAAACAGTTTTACCACTACCAGTATTTCCTACTAACATAACAGGATGTTGACGATGCATAAGTAAATCAAGGAAAAAACGTATTCGTGTTGTTTCTATTGTATGGACAAGAGCATTCTGGAAAGAAAATGTTATAAATTATATTCAATTTTGAAATATTAAAAAATATAATAATTTTCAAATTTGACTAATTTTTAATTTTTAAAAAATAAATCATTTAGCATTTTAAATTATAACTATATTCTTTTATATTAGTTAAAACATTAAATTTTCTGAAACTAAATAATGATTAATAAAATTATAAAATTGAAAGCCTATAATAATTTTTGTAACTTCAATAATAAAACAAGTGAATAAACAAACATTTATTATTTTAATAAAACTGCAAAGTTTAATTTTTTAAAGTCAACTTATAAACATATCTATATTGTTTCTGATAAGTTCTAGAATAAACAATCTCACCTAAATATGTTATAGAAGATTAAATAATAATAATAAATAAAAAATAACAATAATAATATTTAGAATATGAAATCAAAAATACAAGTAATATGCAATTCTGTACTATTAAAATGAAAATTATTTTTATTTGATAATTTTACTAGATATTTAATATTTTTCTGCACAATTTTTAAGTTTGGCATAAATGTTTTTATATTATAACTTCATTACAATTTAAGATTACTAAATTTGATACACAACTAGAATTATAAAAATTCAAAAAGTTTCAAAGTCAATGCTGAATTCTATTGAATTCTAAATGTAGAATTTTTCTAAAGGGCTATTTTATCTATATATATAAATGAGGATGTTTGTTTGCTATACACTTCTAGGTTGTTTGACCAATTGCTACGAAACTCAGCAGTTACATTTACATTCTTCTGACTTAGATAATGTCATACATCCCACCCCAAAATATCAATTGGATTTCTATAAATCAATTAATTTCTATCTATATCTGATTTGCTGATTTACACATAGTGTCATCTATTGTCAAAAAAATTTGAGAAAATAATAAACTAAATATAATTCTTACAAAAAAAGAAATAATATTTAAAAATATATATTAATTCACTTAATTTTTGCAAAAATGATATAGCATAAAATAGACACAATATATCATTACTTCAACAGGTAGCACATATCACTTACCTGTGTGGAATTGAAAGTGTTACCCTGTGGAAAGTCTATAGTAAGTATATAAGTATTTAATTTTCCACATATAACAACTTAATTTTTTCCATTTCTGAATGCTACTTTCTTAATTCTAATCCTCCAGTAGCCAATTGGATTAAACCACCAAACACTGGTAGTTATTTAGTCAAAAATTCAGGCATGGCCAACAGGCTACACAGAGTTTTCTGTTTTCTTCACATTATTAACCTCGATTGATTGTTTATGACCGCCAATGTCAGAGTTCTATCTTCTTGGGAGGCCCTGACATTCCACCTAATTCATTATGTCATTCCTCTTCGCATTTGTTTGAACGACAACAGTTTTTTCCCCTCTCCTCTCCCTTACATAAGCAACATGACCTTTGGTCCAAGTTGACAATAGTGTTTTGCTTTTAACATGTAAAATTAAATTTTAGTTTCAACCTGTTCTGAAACCTCACCCTTGCAACCAGAAGTGATGTGTTGTTTACTTTCTGGCATAATGTGACATTTTCTGCATGTGTCATTTGAGTATGTGTTTTCTGTAGGTTTTAGTATTTATGACCTCTTCCTGTATGGCAATCATAAATCCTTCCGTCTCCCCAAAGACGCATCCCCGATCTAACCAGCTGTTTGATGCAGTTTTGTCAACAAAATCCTGGGCCAGGTCATAAGGATGCCTGCCATGGAGAGCCTTTTGAGCCCATGATTGCTTAATGTTGTCTATGCTTTTTATATGTTGTGTCATNGTTTCTGTCTGTTGATGTATTTGATCAGCAACCTGTTGTTTGATAAGTTCAAGTGTTGTTTGTGGGATAAGGTTGTTGTGTATAATTGTTCGTTTTTGATCAACAACCCTTTGTTCGGTGACAGTGAGGTGAGGATATTGTTGTGTGAATATGTGGTGTAGTTGTTGTCTGTATGCTGTCATGTTTGTTTCGAGTCTTGTGATGGTGTAGTAAGTACGGATGATAAACTCGTTCATTTCTGTCGTCCATTTCATTCGTTGGCGTGGTTTTCCAGCTTTTGTGGTCTGTGGATGCATTGCCACAGAAACACCAATGCTAGGTTGATTCCTCACATCTGTTGAGGGCACTGCAGTAGCCATGCTTGGGCCGGCGCTGCTTTCGCCACCGGTAACCAAGGGAGACTGGAGCCTATTTTTCGAACGTGAGCCTCTGCCTAACCCACGAACGCGGACCTTGTTAACCCGGGCGACGTCCGAGCCGGTATCACACTTTGATCTGGTTACTACCATTATGATTATCTCCACATAATATGGGTGTGTGGTCACTCTTAGCTTCATTTCTCCCCATAGACCTTACTGGCATGGGTGTCCCTACCAGGAGCTTGTGCTCCAGCCTGCATTGCCCTATGGTTCAGTAAAATTACTGGGCTCTCCCATCACGACCAGGTGGTGACCTCGGGAGAGTTATTATTATTATTATTATTATTATTATATATGATATATATACACACACATACACACAATATATGCATACATAAACAAAAAATAATAATTAAATAATCAAACATTGTTTTTTAAATAATAATAAAATATAAATTAAAAAAAACAGAAATTAGAATATATTTCAATTAGAAAAAATGAATCTTTGTAAAAATATATTTTTGATAAATTGACAACTTACTTGTAATGGTTGTTCAAAATCTAATTTAAATCCAGGAATTTTTTCAGTCCATGAAACAAATCGTTTTGATTCTTGATCAATGTAAAAATCAAATACTGTTCCTGAAGAAGGAAACTTTACAGTTTTGAATTCACTGAGCCACCATTTTGAAAATTCCACTCTATAATCTATTAGATGTTCTTGAAATAAACAAGCACCAAATGCCCAAACACAAGCAAACACAAAATATATTTCATATGTTTCTTTTGATAATTCTATGGAATGTTGTGATAGTAAGCAATCCAATAGATAACATAACATCTGTCAAAAATGAAAAAATTGATAGATAAAATTTTAAATCAAATAAAAAAAGTACATAGATTGTCCCATTATTTAAGTTTATGCTTAAAAATAAATATTAATAGCAATTAAAGTCAAAATTTTCACTTATCTGAATATAAATTTATAATTCAAATAAATAATTGACAAAAAAATTATATATTAATTAAATTAAACAGAAAGGAATGAGAATTAAAAAAATATATTGCTACAGAGATTTCTCTATAAAACAGTTCATAAACCATTAGTAAATAAGAAAAATCATGATCAAAATATGAATACACTGTCACAATAATTGGTGTATTAAGTTATAAATCAATTATATACAGAATATATCCAAATCCTGTTAGTCAGTTAATGTATTATTTATTTAAAATTTTTTAATAATATTTTTAAAAAATTAATATAGCAATGCCTGAAAATAATTTTCTGTAATGTAAGCAAATACTGTCCATACAGACAAATTTCAGTATTCTCCCCAGAAAACAATTTTAAGTGATCAGTCTACTTGGTTAGCCAGTGCAAAGAACCTTTCAAATTTCAGTTAATGACAATAAAATAACACTTTACTATAATATGTAAAGTATTAGTATGATTGTATATGCTAATATATAGTATGATTGTTTTTAAAAAATAATAACTGTAAATAAAATAAAATAAACATTTTTAACTGGTCAGAGGAACTATTTATCTAGTCAACCAATCAGCTAAAATTAGCTTGAGGAGAACACTACAGCTAGTATATACAAGAGAATATTGTTTTAACAGATCATAGAACAACAGATTTTACGGAATAATGGATTTTTTTCAATTAATGTAATTTTACCTCCTTTTAGTGGATCCGTAACTCAGAATGATAAATTTTTTCTAGCTCCATCTATTGTAAACTTTGCATTTTTTCATTGTTTGCACTCCCACCAGGAATGGCCCTGAACTTCAGTGCATGAATGATTAAACTAAAAGTACTATTTGTAATACTGTTCAGAAATGTATAGGGTTAAAAAAAAAAACTATCAATGAAACATCAATGCTCACATCAATGTATTGAAAATAAAGTTTTTTTTCTTTGCAGTGTGTAGCGTCTTTTTCTTTATTGAAAGATTGAAAAAACTATACTTTAAAGTAGTCTGACTCTGAAGAATAATAATACAATTTTTAAAATAAATTTTAATATTTTATTTCTCCCATTGTATTTTTGTTTTTATGTCATAATGTAACTTTTCCAAAAAGGGAGTCTTGAAATTTCCATATGAATTTTTTTGAAAAGTGAAGCTAGAGACCACATTTGACCATCAAGGCAAAGAGTTTACACTTTCACTAAAATAGGACATGTGGTTTATGGATAATCATACATGTATTTATTTTGTTTAAAAATAATAATAAATTGACTAAAGAAAATTCTTGGCATAGATCTATATTTTTATTTTTAAAATGTTATTTCATAATCATTAAATGATTTATAATTACTTTGTGCATGTCTCTTTTAAATTTTTATACTGGAAATCAATTAACTTCAATTAATTTATTTGTAAAGTTTTAAAAATAAATTATAGATCACCTTGAAAAATTTTCAACATACCTGAATTTGACTTATTTCTGTAACTGGTATAATTTTTTTAAAACGTTTTCTTGTTTGTTGTAAGCATGCTGGAATATATTTTTCAAAAAGTATCATCAGATTTGTTTTTTCTGATTGTAATTTTCTTTCTTCAATCCAACTTGTAACATATGGATTCCAATCAAGATCAGTAGGATTCAAATATAAAATTCCTGCTCTTGACACAGTTGCTGGAGTAGCTGTTTCCAAAGAAGCAATTTCAAATACAAGACGCATTGATGGAGTTAAAGGAATTCTTTCATTGCTAGCCAGTGTGAGAACCTATAATATTACAAACTGATTAATCAATTTTTAGAGACAATAAATAAATATTGTATAATAACAATATTTATTTATTTGTTTTATTTTGAATTTTGTTTTGTATTTTTTTAATTTGCATCCTTTGCTTTTTAATTTAATTTAGAAAGAAAATTAAAACAATAACAAACTAAATTTAATTAGTTAATTTCATTTGTTAACATTTTTTTTTGTTGCATGGAAAGGCCTCTTTTTCTCAGTTTGTTACCTTATCTGTAAATTTTTTGAATAAATAAAAATAAAACTAAATATAAATAATTTTATAATGGTTAATTTAAAATTCAACAATCAGAAATACACAAATATATCTATCAGTAAACATATATTTAAAAGAATTAACTTTATTATATAGTTTTAAATAATGTATAAATTCCGGCTTTCATTGCTGTTGTCATGTTTTTTGCTTACCTAACTGGAAAATTTGCATTACAGTATTTGGCATACAAGACAGTGATATTTCTTCTTTGTTTTATATGCACTGTTAAAAGTATGTTTTCATTACTGCTGATTCAAATTTTATTGATAAGTGCAGGTACTGAATAAAATACCAGCCCATTTCAGTGAACCTCTCAAGAACAAATTTGTAACATCAGAACTTTCAAAAAAAGAGGAAGGTACTGTTCTTGTAAATTTAATGAGAAGTATCTATTTAAGTGATTGATTCTAACTTGAATTTGGATGTAGTGCCGGAACAAGCTGGTAATATAGTTCTGACAATTCAGTTATTAAATTAACTTTGGGCAATAAAAACAATAGAAATTTGATATTAAAGAAATTTTTGGAATAAAGACTGAAATCTATGCAAAGCAATTTATCTGAAACCATTTTTTTCAGACTTCTGTCACAGATTTCACTACTGAAGGTGTAAACTTGTACTCTACCTATTTTTAGAAAAATTGAAAACAGAGAGTTACAAAATTAATATGCAGGATTACTATTTTATTGTTAAAAATAAAATATTTACAGTGGATTACACAAATGACAAATTAATTATGGTGCATTCTTTTTAGAATAATTGACTTGTCTTCTCATGGGGAAAAAATACAAAGCAATTTTTTATCAGTATATTCAGCTCATGTTTAAGTTGACTTATCGAGATTATATTTTTACAGGCCTGGGAGTGCCATTTCCCCTTTGAAAAAGTGAGAAAAGTGAGTTGAAATACAGAATAAGTGAGTAAAAAGTGAGTGCAATACAAGTAGCCCTCGGTTTATGCTGGCTCAATTTATGCCGATTCACAATAACTCCGCTGCGCAATTCACCATTTCGCGGTGTAATTCCCCAATTTTCCCTATGCTAGACTGATTTTCATTTCAGTGTCGACGTATTTACCGAGCCGCGACATTGTATATTAGTTACAAAAGATTTTCTGTTTAATATTATTGGGTATGCATACATTTGCATTAAATTAATATTAAAATACTAAACATTTAGGTACCCACGAGTCAAGTTATTAAACTTAATAGTCCAACAAATGGTGTCTGAATCAATAGTGCCAATGAATGTATCCCGTATCAGATCGTTCAGGAAAACACTTTACGACGCAGTAGCACTTCCAGCGATCACAAATCATCATTAGTGAGACAAATCTACTTTTCATTGGCCAGACGATATCTATCTCTTCTTAGCCACCTTCAATTTTCCTGCTCAAACTGACCTTATATATGGGCTAC
>NW_019385530.1:3511-9778 GCF_000671375.1 Centruroides sculpturatus | reverse complement strand
CAAAAGCGCGCGTTTGAGTGTGTACGCCTATGTAGAACTCTTGGTTCTTTAAAACGCGCGTTTAAAAACGCCTAGTGTGTACACAGCCTTACTGACTACCTAGTTACGTATAAATACAGACGATAACTTAACAACACTGAGCGGCAGTTGCGATTTTGAGTCCCGCTCGGACGGAGTATTTTTTTCCATAAAAATCTAGTCCGATAGTTCGATAATTCGGCAGATCGTCTGGCTTTAAAACTATTTTTGATCAGTCCCACATCTTCCTAATTTTTAAGCACGTAGAAATGACCAAAAAAGTGAGAAAAGTGAGGATACTTCAGAAAAGTGAGTACAAGTGAGAAAAGTGAGCGACTCCGAGGCCTGTTTTTATCATTTTAATCTACAGAAATATCCAATAACAGGTTTAGTGGAAAAATAGAAATTTTTATTTCAGCTACAATATGTGAAAGGGATACATCTTGAATATAATCAAATTATGGTTCAGAGCAAACCAAAAGAGATTTGCTGTTATTGCCTTACAAGTCTTTGGATAAACATATTTAATTGTTGCAAGACTAATAATATAGTTGTGCTAATAACTAAAAACGTAATTATTGACAATCTTATATTATTCTATTTTCCTCCTTACACAATCTATAATTCCTCTGTTAAGAAATTTTTGGATTATGTGGGAGAATAATGTAAATTTAATATGGATGAATGATTTTAATGTGAGAATTGGAGGCTTTCAAACTTTTAAATATTACAGAAATAATTTATCAATTAGACATCAATGAATATTTAACCACTTCTGACATACAATAATTAATGATGCTACAGTACATTGTTCCAAAACATTTTCTTTCCTAAGTTGGAAATAATATATATATATATAAGCATATGCTTGCTAAATGAACAAAAATTTTTACGTTTCTGTCACCCAAATGAAAGTCACACATTGTGTATTGCCCAACTGTCATGAACCCAACAAATTCTCATAGAGTGATTCTTGGTGATTTCCTGGAGACAAACTGGCTTTTTGTATTAAATGAGCTTCTTTTTTGATTGACTGATTGCCATATGAACTTCATCTACATCTCTAAAATAGATATATCTGTTATTGATTTTAATATCCTATTGATGGCTCTTGTGCACTACTGTGTAATTTTCAAAATAACTAAGATTTCATTTCCAGATCATTTTCTGGTAGAAACTGAGTTGGATTTACTAGAAATAATATAATTAAAATTTTTCAAACCAGTCAAGACAGGTCCTTTTCCATAAGTGGAAACTATGGCTACAAATGCTTTAATTAACAGATAAAATGAAATATTGTTCTTTACTCAGAGAGAATTGGTTTGAAGATCTTGAAAAACCAATCCCAGGGAATACTTTGCTTGAAATTGAGCATTTTCAACCAGCAATGTCAGTATCTCTTGAAAACTGTTAAGGAAAATATAATTATATTTCTAGTCATGTTGAATTCAATAATGATAATTTGTCTTGGTGCAAATAATGGTACTAGATAATTTTAATTTTTCTTTTTTAATTTACATAGAACTTTGTGTTGTGCTGCTTTTGAGAATAAAAATGGAATTACAAAACAAAAAATTTAGAAGCTTTCTGAATATTGCAATAGAAAAGACCTTATACTCAATATTAATAAATAAAAAAATCATGACATTTTGGCAAGGCGAATGCTAATGAATATTTGATAAATAAATGAGACATTAATTGAGATAGTTGATAAATTTAAACACTTAGGTTTGTTTTTCTTATCTTTGTTTTTCATTAGGCTGCAATTTGAAAAAATTATAGACCTATAAATTTCTACTGTCATCCATCCATCCATCTTTCCCTAATCTTGAAAATGGAGTTAGATAGATGAAAGGCAAGACCAGATAAGGAAACCGTATGGCAGGAGAACCCAATTACTTATATAAGAGTTTCCATTGCAAACTGCAAGTTATATTATTTGAATTCAAAACTTTTCTCCTGAAAGGTGTAGATGATTGGCACAACTCTATTGTTAATGAAAAAGTATGATGTACAGCAGCAAACCACTACTAATTTGAGGCAGAAAGTATATATTTTAAATTAAATAAATTTAAAATTGCAGTCAGGCATTGTGATGATGTCACAATAAATAATTGTTCATAATACTTTTCATTTACATTATAAATAAGTTATCTTGCAAGCTATTCAAATAAAGATTTGAATAAAGAATAGTGAGATCTATCAAGATTATTAGTCTCAGATTAAACTAAGGTGGTTGCTTAGATGTAGTCAATTGGACCAAGAAAGGGTATTTCACTCATGGTATTTGAAATGTTTAGTTTACACTTAATACATACTTGATTACAATCTTCACTATGAAGCTACATCTATATTACTAATAATTAGACTGAATAAATTTCACATTAAATACAAAATTCAAATTATTCTTTTACATCTAAATTTGTGTATATTCTGTAGAGACCCTCAAAATTCTATTGACCACCTTTTTCATACTGCACAGTGTTTCAAGAACAAAGAAAAGAATTATTTGGTGAGATTCAAGAAAAGATTTATTATTCATTATTTTCTTAACAATCCAAACATAAAAAAATGTGATATTTGGTAAATTAGTGTTTAATCACCTCAGTTGTGACTAAAATATTTGTATTTTGTTATTTAAGCATATTATGCTATTTAGGTTAAACTTGTTAAATAAATATTTAATTATTCTAACTCCAATCAAAAGATTTGTAAAGTTTTTTCAATTGTAAGAATTTTTTCTCCTATTTGTAAAAACTTTTTCTTTTGTAGGTGATAATAGGAGATAACCCTAAATAAATAAAACTGATTGATTGATATAACTTATTAAAATTTATTTTATTTATTTACTATTTACAGTATTTTTAAAAATTTATTTTAACTTGATTAAATTTGAGTGCACATTTCTAAATTTAATTGTGTAAATTGTATCTAATCGAACATATGTGATTAATGGAGAATTCATATTGAACACTGACAAAACATATATTTATCGTTACACAAAAAGAAAATGTATACATTACAGGATTAATGCCAATTATATTTTATTTATTTAAATTACTATATTATAATAATTTTCAGATAGTTTTCATAAAATTTAAATATAATTACCTTATTATCATCCATGACTGTATTAAGAGATTCAATCCACATCGGATCAATATCTCCATCTAAAATAATCCATTTAGGACCATTACCAGGAGCATTGGCTAGATTTCTCATTATAACAGAAAATAATCCTGTTTAAATTATTAAATCTGTATGAATTTTTGTTTAAAAATCATTTAAAAAATATATTTTAGATATAAAACATTTTATTTTTAATATTTTTGTTATTACCAGCAATCTCAATATGATGTTGCATTAATAAAAAACTTTCTTGTATAAGAATTGTAATTTGTACAAAGATGCAGCATTTTTCCTTTAAGTTTATAGATTATTTATATAAGAAAAATAGAGGGAGTTCTAATTGAAGTTTAATTAATAAAAATATTTGCAGAAGTGAGATTAACAACTGTTGAAAAAGAATTGAAATGTAGGATTTTTTAAAACACATACTTGTAATGAATAATTTCTATGATAATTTCAAAAGCAAAGTTGCACCAACTCATTAGCATGAAGTGAATCAGGACAAAAATTATATATATCAGGGCTGGCCTTCTCCAGAAAGGGGCCCAGATGCAAGGAATTTTTTGGGGCCTTGAAATATTTCTCAACTATAAAAACAAAATATTTTCACTAAAAACAACAATGAAGAAAATAAAATAAAATAATAAACAAGTTATATTCAGAAGATTCATTACATTTGTAAAATTTATATTTAATATTTTCAATATCTTATAAATATTCAAATTTATAATATTCCCATAAATCTCCTTTCTATATATTTTACCATGATCCAAAACATTAAATAAAAGCATTCAACTTCAAGTTTTCCACAATGTAGTCTAATCACAATAGAATTAAGACTATGATTATATTGTGAATTATATATAAAAAAAATTATCTTTTGACTCTCTGAGGATGAATGATTTGCTGTTTTTCACAAACAGGTTCAATATCTAAATTTTTTGCTGTAATTGTTGTCTCTATTATCAAATACTTCTTCTGAGTGATGATGTTTGAATAATTTAGTGTTTTGTCTAAAATAGACGTTTCTTTGGAAATGTCTGTAATTTGTGTAATTTGTGTAATTTTACTTGCTAAATAAACTTGATTTATAACATTATGCCAACTAATGTACTGCACAACATAAAAATTGAAAATTACATACTGTGTTTCAAATATTCTACTATTTCTACATTATATATATGCAAAAAAGCAAACAAAAAACAATGTATATCATATTTACAAAATACTTATAGATTTACAGTATAAGCATAGCAGGGCAATAAATTAATAGTTCTGATTTTAATGGGCAATAGTAGACCACAGATAGTAAGTAGGCCAGAAATTGACAGATATGAATATGTGTCAAATGGTATAGGAAATATGTAAAATAAAAATAACAGTTATTAGTGTGCATGCACTCTAGACTGGACAATTCAGGACAGGTTTATAAGATAAACTTAACTTTAGCCTATTAACTTCACAAAACTTTTCATTTTCCTTTATTCAGTTTTAATTCCCATTTCTAGAGTTCCATGTTCAACCTGGGGCCTGAGTGTTTTTTGTACACACTGCTCTCTTCCAGAAGCTGTTCCTAACACACACACACACACACACACACATTTTAATAATCAGGTATGTACAAAATAAACTATTAAAATATTTTTTTGCTTAATTTATGTTCAAAGAAATTTCAGAAATTCTAATTTAAATGCATCTCATTTATTGATTAATAGAGCCTGCTCTCTGCTCTAGCCAACTCTACAAGTAAATATCATTTCAATTGAATGGAATCAGAAAGAAGGCATTTAAAAGCATTCTGAAAAAGGCATTATAAAAAAATAATAAAAAACTAAAGCAAATAAGTTTGAGATAAGAAAAATCTCAAACTTATAGTACAGTCATTCTTATTTAATAAAAATAGGAATGACTGGATAAAAATAAAAATCTCAAACTATTCTAGAAACCATAAGGCCTCTAGTTTTTACATTGGAGGCTAAATAAATAATGACTAAAATAAAGCAATAAAATTTATAGTTCAATATTGAAAATGAAATTTATGTTAACTGTTTTAAAGAATTATAATAATAAATATAAGAAGGAACAGATTAATTTAATAAATTAAAAAAAAGTTTAATTTTAATAATGATTTTCTTACCATCTTTCCATTCTCTAGTAGAAGGATTTACAACACCAAATAATTCATCATTTGTTACTACTTTTGGATTTAAATTGTATGAAATTGGATGAAGTTTCTGAATTTTGTATGTGTTCATTAATGTTTTACATACTTGTGTTTTTCCAGTACCTGTATTCCCAACAACAAAAACTGAATGACGAACTTTTAATAATTCTTCAAGTTGTACTACCTGTAAAAATAATTAATATACAATTAAAAATACTGATTTCAAAATATTTATTTACATCTTATATAATTAAAACTGAAAACTTTATATAATCACCTTTAAAATAAAACATTCTTCTGGTTGCAATTTCAAAGCAATAGTTGCTTTTTTCACAATTTCTTCAAATTTAAGATCTCTCTTTCTTGGGACATTTAATGATGGAAATAGGTCACCAATTAGCCCCAAAAATATAGAAGTGTCATCTGCTACAATTTTTGGTATATTGAAATCTCTTAAAGCTCTCATAAGTATCTAGAAATATTTATTATTATTGTACAAGTATGTAGTGTAGTATTAAGTAAAATAGTATTAAGAGTAATAGTAATACATAGTTTTAAAAATTTGTTTTAATTCCTTAAACTATTTATTACGTCATCTAATAAAAAATAAATATTACTGATGTAAAAATATATAATTAATTATATTACAAGATTGCTTCTCTCTTTTTATTTGTCCTCTCTTTATTGTATTTTTCATTGTGAATTTACAAATTATTGATTTATTGACATGAAAGAAAACAATAATAATAATTCAGAAAGTCTGGAAATAAACTTAATTTGTGAAAACTTTATTTGAATCTAAATTTCAAAAATAATTTAAATAACATTTTGTAACAATTGTGAAATTAAATATACAACTAAATAAATACATAAGCCAGTTACATTATATAATTATTTATTTATTTAATATTTAAATGAATAAATTTATAAATAAATTTATAAATAATTAAAATAAA
>NW_019385530.1:0-3506 GCF_000671375.1 Centruroides sculpturatus | reverse complement strand
AAATAAATGAATAAATTTATAAATAAATTTATTCATTTAAATATTAAATAAATTCACTAGTAACCAAAAATATATAAAATGTGAAAATATGTCTTTTTTGTAATCAGCATGGACTTATGGAATAGAATAACAGTTAATGTCATCTGGTTTACATTTCCATATCAAAAAGACATTAATTAGTTAGAAATAGGCATATTATTTTATTAATAATTATAAAACAAAAAACTTCTATTATATTTATATATTGTCATATATGTATTGTACATTAAACATATCTTTACATCAAAAGAAATACTATTGAAGCATACAACAATTATTTACAGAAAAGAAATCTTCATAAAGGCTCTTTCTGTAGTTAAAAAATGAATTAGTAATCAATCAGTTCATTGTTCTCAAAAATTGCTGCATCTCTATGAAGTATGTAGTTGATTAATTTTTTTGCACAAATGAATAGAGATTTTGTGAAAATATTCTTTAATAATGGTTTCCTGCAGCAATACATCTGCATAAGGCAATTACCCTAAAACATTACACTAAACAAGGAAAAAATTGTGAATGATATTTGACTAACATAATGAAATTGTAAATCTTGCAATACTTTTAGTTAATAATGTATGTTATTTAAAGAATAATGAATTTGATAAAGTTATTTACACAAGTAATTTATAATAATTTTTTTATTGTAATAAATATTCAAAACATTATTAAATATTCTATTTATGTATGTAATTATGATATAAAAAATAGTACATTTTCCTCAATATATAAAGTCTTTCATTACCTACTTTTCAATTTAGTAGTAAATTATTATCTATATTAGATAGATTGAATATTAAGATTATTAGATAACTTAAATAAAACAACAAGATATAATTAATTTGATAATTTTAGTTTAAAATCATTATGAAAATATTATCTTTGATTTATGAAGACAAGAAATGTTTTTCTTTCCATACAAAATTTGTTTCATTTCTTTAATTTGGCTTTCAATACAAAGACAATATTAATTGTTATAAAAAGATATACACAATAAATTTCAATGTTTTGTATGTATATATTAGAGATGCCACGAATATTCGGCTACTATTCGGTATTCGGCCTATTCGGCTACTTTTTTTAATATTCGGTATTCGGCCCAATAGTATGCAACATTCGGCCGAATACCGAATACCAAATCATGAAAAAAAACCGCACATATTACTCAAAAACGTATTTATTTTAATCATAAATTATTACATTTAATACTTAAAATCTATCAGTGGTAAGTTGTAATGAATGAAAACAATTTTTTCAGCATTTGTTGATAGCAAACGATTGCGCTTTTCCTCATAAACTATACCTGCTTCTGAAAATAGCCTCTCACTATATACACTACTGCCGGGAGACGATAGATAAATCTTAGCGAATTCTGTCAGGCTTGGATACTGTTTTGCGTTTGCTGACCACCACTTGTAAAGGTCTGCCGTCCGATCTAGGCGAACAGTTTTCATATAAAGTGATACAGTGATATTTTTTAGTAATAATTAGTAACGCAATTTGATGTAACAATGAACAAATAATGCATGTTGTGACATGATCTACTCGCAAATAAAACAAATGTGCCCGCAGTGTCGCTACCGCACCCACCGCAATGTATCAGGTCGTAACATATCACCCGCGAAATGTACACATATTTTGCCGAACATTCGGCCGCCGAATATTCGGCGCTTCGGCCAAGAGCGTAGCCGAATGTTCGGTATTCAGTATTCGGCAAAATCACTATTCGTGGCATCACTAGTATATATCCATCAATAATTTTCATAGAAAATGGAACATCTGGTCAATTAACTACTTTTTAATCTTTTAATCAACATGTTAAATATTCAAGACTGCTTTCATTGTAAATTTCGCTTGTTGCTTTATTATATCATTTGTTTTGGCCATAAATTTATTAATATGCAGCTGTCTTAGCTTTATAATTAGTTTATAAAGAATGATCTTGGTAACATATTCAAAAATAGAATCCATCATCATCAAGTTGCAAGAGTTCTGTAATATTAAATTCAAGTGAGTTTAAATTTTATGTAAGTTTCACATTTACATTTTGTTATATCCCAATGGCAGATACTTGGAAGTCTGAAAGTATAGGAAAGTTTCTTGTCTTCTAATCATTTTGACTTTAATAAAGAATATTTTTATTTCTCTTAAAGTTTTAAGTATTGTTAAGTATTTTTATTATTAATTGAGACAATTTGTCTAAGTTATTGAACTTTACATGCTAATATTTTTTCTTTTGTAGTTCATATGCAATGGTGTTTCTTTTTTATCAAATTATGAAAAAGAATTGTATCGAAATTGTAAAGATGGTTCCACCTTAGATGTCTTTCATTTACTGGCTCACTATAAATTAGTAGTTGATTTACTACAGAGATTTTTTTGGTAATGAAGTTTTGACTAAAGAATTGTTTGAAAGAATTAAAGGTAAGAAATATTACTGTTATAAACTGTTTTGTTTTATGCATGAGATACATAAACTTTTACACTGGTGGAAATACTAAAAAATTATATAAAGAATTCTAGAACATCAGCATTCAGTAAATATTAAGATTGATACAGAACTTAAGCATATCTACCTCCAAAGTTAATCCCAGCTTGAACTAATTGAAAACTTTTTATCAGCTAAGATTTATTTCTGTAATTTCCTTACACATACAATTCTCTACTTTTTTTAGATTAAGTGAAAATGGAACTTAAATCCTTTTAATTTCAGGCTTTCCTATACAATAGTATCTATTGCAATGTTGTTTATATCTTTAAGGATTGATTGGAAAATCCAAGAGTACTATATTGTTTTAATCTCTAAACAAGCAAAGAACTGTACATGTTTAAGGAAATTGAAGAAATATATTTAGAGTGATTCTCTTTGTTATTATATTCATTATTTTCCAGTTCTCCAAATTTACTAACTTGATTAAAAATAACCATGTTGATCACATATGTTATTTATTCCTTTATAAACACAAGTTTATGAAGTTTGTTAGCCTTATGTTTATAAGAATTTTATTTTTTCTAATTTGAAAAATGTTATATTAAGCTATTGAATTCTATTTTACTATACTATTAAGTAAATAGAAAAAATTTCTATTTTAATCAAAACATAAATAAATAATATTTAATTTAAGAAATTGAGTATTGTTATTATCTTTTATTTTTTTAGTTACAATAGAATTTATTTTGTAATTGTATTAATTAATTTCCTTAAAAAATAAATCTAATTATTACTTGATTTTCAGGTATTTCTGGTTCTTTTCTCTTTAAGCTACCAGCCACTACCAAAACTGATTTTATAGCTCTAAGACCCCAGTCATAATGATCTTGTTTAGACAACAATTCTTTGCATAATGAATATAATGTAATAAATTTCTGTGACAAAATCTGAGCTTCCATAAAACCTTCTGCTACAAGCAAAATTTCACAAATAAGATCAAAATCAGGAACCACCATTGCACAAGGTCTGTAAAAATAAT
>NW_019385529.1:216403-222000 GCF_000671375.1 Centruroides sculpturatus | reverse complement strand
ATTTATCATGCAGTTGCATTGCCAGTTATACTACTAAGACCTTCATCCAATTCTTGCTTCCAAAACTTATTAATTTAGATAAGTAATTTAAATGTGCAACATCAAATAAGCAGTGTTCAGATATGACAAATATATAAATTGGAATTTTTTTTTTTTTTTTTGGCAAAGACGACCAACCATTTACATATGGGTTGTGAATTTAATTTATTAACCACAAATTTATATATCATAAAATAAATGATGATAAAACATGAAAATAACAGTATTGTTATTCAATTACTCAGTGAAAATAATCAAACGGGATTAATTAATTTAAAAAATACAGAAATTTATTTTTAAAGTATTAAGAATTTGTTTAGAAGAAATAATATTACAGTTCTAACACTTAACTTTTAATTATTTTTCTTGTTAACTAATTTAATATTCTGTACTCAGTATTACATAAGAGATGTTTAGCAAGTGAATAATGAATATTGAGTGTACCAGTACTGATTAATATCTGTTACTCAAAAGCAATAATTGTGTACATTTCTAAAATTTGTTTGATATGGAGTTAGAAAACCAAACCTTAAAAACCTTTTAATATGCAGTCTTTTTATTAAATTTTCTAATGCTTTTGTGTATTAGTATATGCATGCTGGGGTTTCTCGTTTCCTGGTCTTTTGATTGTCCTGGGATTCCGGGAAAAAGTGAACTGGATCCCAGGAAATCCTGGGATATAATTAATTATTTTTAAAATATAAAAAATATCTTGAAATTGAATGATATAATTATTTTTCATGTTTAAAAGTAATTTAATATGTTCTGAAACCTCCAAAATCATAACATTAATAATGCAGTGTAAAATATATATTAAAATTACCTTTGAATTATGTAGAAATTTTCACAAATAGAAAAAAATTTATTAAAGTTTGTTGGAAACTGCTTACAAAAAAAAAATGTTTTGAATTTAGTTGAAAATTTAAAGAAAAAAATGAACTAGGTCAAACTTCTAACTTAAAAAGTAATTTTCGTTATTTAAATCAAACATAATACAAAATAATATTGTAAATTTTTATAAGATTTTGAAAACTAAAGATGGTCAATACTCCGATCACTCAATCTGGTTATTATTTTAATAATGAAAAGTCTCACTACTGAGAATGGACTTTCCAATTCAATGGATGTGAGTGGAATCATCTTTAATGTATTTAAGAGAAGACAAATGTTACATGTTTTTTTACCTGTAGCGTCAAAGATTTCTAGTTCGTTTTTGAGATGCGTTGCAGTACTTCTTTTGCTTTCAAGTATTCTTGATTTGTCTACCTCGGCTGCTTTAATATGGTATCAAGTATATGGTAGCCTGATAATTTGGCAGTTGGCTTTAATAATAGGTTTATGAAGAAAAACTTCATACTTTGCAGACTTCATACTCATTTGTATCCTTGTCCAATTTGCACAACCTGGCATAATGCAGTTATTGAAGCTACTGGGCATTGGCGCAATTATTTAAGATATTACAGGTTCTGACAAGTAAAGAATTTTCAGAGTCCCGCCACAAATACATATTGATTATTGACAATCTGTGGGATGTCATAACAAGCAAAAATTTAAAAAACTACATAATAAGCAGGCTTAAAATTAATAAATACAAATGTATTCTGATAGTTTATGAGTTTCTATTTGCAAAATTTCCTCAACCTTAACTGAAAAAAAGAAAAAAGTAAACTTTTAAGAAATTTGCAGGATTTCCTGGGATGAAAAGAATTTCCCAGGTTAAAAAAACAGCCCCGTTTGAGAAACCCTAATGCATGCTATGTTGACGATGTCTTTATTATATGGAAAAAAAACCACATATACAGCAATTTCTCAGAGAAGTCAGTTCCAACAAGTATGGCCTAGAGCTTGAGCTAGAATAGGAGAATGATAAAATGATACACTTCCTAGATATATCAATAGAAATAGAGAAAGGATGGGAAATTGCCACAAAAGTGTACAGAAAGCTGACATATAACCCGTTAATAATACCATGGACCTCACATGACCCAGCAAGTTACAAACTGGCAACTTTCAGAGCACTTATAAAGAGAGCATACATACATTGCGGCAAAGTGCAGGACAGACTTAAGGAATTAGATCACATCAAAGAGCTAGCAAGGCGATTCAGAGTTAANTGATCCTGTATGGCAAACATAAAACTTTCCATCTCCCCAAAGAGGCATCCCCGATCTAACCAGCTGTTTGACACAGTTTTGTCAACAAAATCCTGGGCCAAGTCATAAGGATGCCTGCCATGGAGTGCATTTTTAGCCCACGAATGCTTGATGGTGTCTGTTTTTTATATGTTGTGTCATGTCTGTATGATGTGAGCGTAAGTTTAATGGTGTGTTATTTGAGCCTGCTAGAGTTACTGCTTTATGTGACTGTGATGTTTTTTGTTTCCTGTAGAAAAATTCTTGCAGTGACTGTATTTGTTTGTAGTGAAGGTTAATAATGTCAATCAGGCCACGAACGCCATCTTTACGTGGAAGGGTAATTCTTCTCCTATTTTTGAAAATTCCAGAATTTATTCTAAATGTAATATCGNTTCCTTAATCTTGTTTTTATAAAATTTTTCGAACCTTAAGAAAGCATCCCTCCTTCTTCCTCTTTCACTTGGGTTATTACAATGCTGGAACCTTCTTCTCAATTTATTATTCTGTTTCCTGATATAGTATAACTCACTATTCCACCAGGGAACTACATGTCTATTTTGCCTTTTAAGGGGAATACAATTCCAACAGATTTCATTAACTTTATCAATAAACTTCTCAATTTTTTGTACTGTTTCTTCCCTATTAATACTTTCCCTATTTACATATCACTCAATTCTTTTCCACATCTATCAAAGAATCTTTCCCATCTTGTCTTATTGACATCATATCTCCTTTCCTCTACCTTTGAACCACTTTTAGGTACACTTACTGTAAAACATATGGGCGAATGATCACTGAGACACACTTCACTATCTACTTCCCAGTCACTAAGCCACACCAATCCATTATCATTACAGATTGTCAAATCGATCCAACTACAGCCCCTTGGACCAACAAATGTCGGCGGAGAAGTAGGGTCATTAACTATATGCAAGCCATGCATTGCCAAGAATTCCATAAAGCCATCAACTTCTGGATCTTGATTTGGGTCTCCCCATATCGGAGAATGAAGATTAAAATCACCTCCAATAATTATTGCCAGATCTTGAAATTTTTTACAAATTTTGTCTATATTATCATATGTGCAACTTAAGTCTTCACCAAAAACTCTGTAGATGCTTACAATAATTAACTTATTTCCAGCTACATTAAGTTCTGCACACACACACTGTTGATTGCTTACTTCAGAATGAAAATGTATATCAATATCCATTATTGATACCGCAATAGTTGCTTGTGGTTTGACAGTACCTTGATGAAGTACCTTTATTCTTCTACTTAAACATGCCACTTTATCATTAACTGTATATGGTTCTTGCAACAGTGCGACATCCTTTGATTCTAGTCTTTTATTCGTCATTGAATTTGCTGCAATTGCCCTCTGCATATTTCCTTGTATTATTTTAATTACTTTTTTCTCATTAATTGATTCCACCTCCATAATCAGTCCGACTAATAATTGTTGCCTTCGCCCTCAATACCAATGGACATTTTCTATCTAGGGCATTATGCCTTGTATCTGCCAGTTTATCCCTCTTACAGTTACAACACATTCTAACAGTATTTTTATTCGGACAATCTCTGTATCTATGACCCTCTCCACACTGACTACATGTGGGGGTCTCTTGCTTGCAATCCCGGGCAAAATGCCCCATTCTACAACAATTAAAACACTGTACTATAGGTACAAAATCCTCCACTGGGCATCTCACCCATTGTAAATTCAGTTTTCCAAGCTTTAATAGCTGTATTCTATTTTGAGGGCTAACATCAACCACCCAACTAGAGGTGGATTTATTCCTATTTCCTAGGGGAAATCTAACCATGAAACCCCTTTCAAATTCTTCAAATCCTGTATTATTTCCCTGCAATATTTCATTTTGCTGATATACATACTTTATAATATCATCTTTTTCAATTTCTTTTGGTACCAAATGTATAATTACTTTTGGCACTCTTATCTTAGGCTCACGTGCTGTCATTCCTGATATCTCAACCACTGCCTTTTGTAGCTTGATCTTGTCACTCGTCTTTTCAACTTCAATAGCAATTGCTCCATTTCATAACTTCCTTAAATCTTCACCCTCTGTTAATATTTCTATGATTGTTTCAACTTTCCTGAGTATTTGTGGGATATGATCCCTTGTTTCTATTTTCGAATGAGCATTAGATACTAGATATTCGTGTAGTTCATCTTGAACCTTTTGAGCAGCGGTAATCCTGTTACCTTGCAATCCATCCTGCCGACTTGGCAGTAATGGAGTTGAATCCTGTGGCTCTTCCTCGAACACTTCATCACCCCCTTTCCGGGCAAGAACAAAATGTGGAGGCTTACTCGCCATCACACAACCAAATAGCCTTAAAAAAGGCTTTTAAAAGTCGCAACTACCTTTAGCTTCCCTAAAAAGGTACTAACGGGCCACACCACGTGGAGGTAGGTAGCTACTTTCCCAAGAGCTCACGATAAAAGCAGCGAAAAGATCACAGAGAAAACGCTCCGGAATATTCGCCAAAAAACACAATCGGAAAACTCACAATGGGACCAGCGGCCCGGCGGAAAGGGCTGTTACACCCACACCAATATGGGTTTCGGCCGGACTTGTCTTCCTGCCAGGCGCTACATCGTGCAGTTTCTCTGGTTCGCCAGAACCGCCGGCAGGGCCTCCACACGTCGCTCGTTTCGATGGACGTCGCGGGGGCTTTTGACAACGTCTGGTAGCCATCCATTGTGGGTGAACTGAGGAAGGCGAACCTGCCGACCACCCTTGTATCACTTACCAGGAGTTTCCTGAGCGACATCGAGGTAATTTACGAAACGCCGAGTGCAAGACATACGAAGATACTGGAGAGGGCTGTCTCCAAGAATCCTGTATCGGGCCTTTACTTTGGAACATTCTAGTGGACACGGCGCTGCAACTAGTCCTCCCGGACGATGTCCAGCTGCAGGCATATACTGACGATCTGTTGTTAGTAGTTGCAGGCTACAGCCGTAGCGACATGGAGAGTCGCGGCAACGAAGCTATAGAACAACTCATTCACTGGGGAGAGCTGCACAAGCTTTCTTTCAGCCCCGAGAAATCGGAGGCCCTGATGGTGGCCCGGACTGGAGTGTTGGCCCGTCGACCAATATACCGGATCCGGGGAAACCCCATCAGAAGGGTGAACGAGATCAAGTACCTCAGTGTTACCATCGATCAGACACTATGCTGGACGCCCCATTTGAGGAACGTTTGCGAGAAAACGAACCTCATGATAGCAGCACTATCAAGACTAGCGAGACAGCTCCGCACCCTAGTGAGAGGACAGTCAAGTGAGAGGACAGTCAGTGAGAGGCAAGACTAGCGAGACAGCTCCACATCCTAGTGAGAGGACAGTCAGTGAGAGGACAGTCAAGTATAGTGTTAGCTCACGCTAACACTATAC
>NW_019385529.1:197785-213210 GCF_000671375.1 Centruroides sculpturatus | reverse complement strand
GTATTGTACTGTATGCTCAATCTGGTTATTATTTTAATAATGAAAAGTCTTGCTACTGAAAATGCCCTTTCCAATTCAATTCATGTGGGTGGAATCGTCTTTAATTCATTTAATAGAAGACAGATGTTATGTGATTTTTCACCTGTAGCCTGGAAGATTTCTGGTTCGTTTTTGAGATGCGTTGCAGTACTTCTTTTGCTTTCAAGTATTCTTGATTTGTCTACCTCGGCTGCTTTAATATGGTATCAAGTATATGGTAGCCTGATAATTTGGTAGTTGGCTTTAATAATAGGTTTATGAAGAAAAACTTCATACTTGCAGACTTCATACTCATTTGTATCCTTGTCCAATTTGCACAACCTGGCATAATGCAGTTATTGAAGCTACTGGGCATTGGCGCAATTATTTAAGATATTACAGGTTCTGACAAGTAAAGAATTTTCAGAGTCCCGCCACAAATACATATTGATTATTGACAATCTGTGGGATGTCATAACAAGCAAAAATTTAAAAAACTACATAATAAGCAGGCTTAAAATTAATAAATACAAATGTATTCTGATAGTTTATGAGTTTCTATTTGCAAAATTTCCTCAACCTTAACTGAAAAAAAGAAAAAAGTAAACTTTTAAGAAATTTGCAGGATTTCCTGGGATGAAAAGAATTTCCCAGGTTAAAAAAACAGCCCCGTTTGAGAAACCCTAATGCATGCTATGTTGACGATGTCTTTATTATATGGAAAAAAAACCACATATACAGCAATTTCTCAGAGAAGTCAGTTCCAACAAGTATGGCCTAGAGCTTGAGCTAGAATAGGAGAATGATAAAATGATACACTTCCTAGATATATCAATAGAAATAGAGAAAGGATGGGAAATTGCCACAAAAGTGTACAGAAAGCTGACATATAACCCGTTAATAATACCATGGACCTCACATGACCCAGCAAGTTACAAACTGGCAACTTTCAGAGCACTTATAAAGAGAGCATACATACATTGCGGCAAAGTGCAGGACAGACTTAAGGAATTAGATCACATCAAAGAGCTAGCAAGGCGATTCAGAGTCAATCAGAATACAGTAAAGGCCATAATCAATAAAAGAAGAAAGGATGATAACAAAGGTAATGAACAGGGAAAAATAGAAGAATGCACAATGATAGTTGGTAAAAGGGGGGTAAGGCCTTACTCAGAAGTATAGCCCTAGAAGGAGAAAGGAAGAGAGGAGAGGTCAGGAGGTAGGGTAAGGAAAGGAGGGGGGAAATGAAAGGAGTAGGGAATGGAAAAAGAAGGGGAAGAGGAGGAGGGGTGCCAGCTGAGATTTGTTTATTAAAAGAAAGAATTACAAAATTACACTTATAATGTTTGTACATAATGACAGATAGATGTTACGTCTAAACGATAACTGGCGCCGTGATTGGACTTACAATTACGATTAAAGGCAAATGATGGGTGCTGAAGAGTGATACGAGGAAAGAGAAACACCCTTACGGAGGATTCTGATTAAGTCCTAGGAGAATATGGCACTTTGTTGTTGTCCTTGGATCCTGGAGTTATGGAGTCTGGCTGTGCCTATTCGGAGAGTTAGCTGGCATAATGACTTGAGTAGCAGTTGGGGTGTGGTAGTCTGCTAAGTTTAGGTTGTTGATAAATTTGGCGAAATTGGTGTAAGTGTCCTTGTCCTCGAGGAAAGCACTGAGGTGGCAGGGCCAGTTGTGCCCTTTTTGGGTAGTCAGGTCTCTTAGTTGTTGACGATACTGATTGAATTTGGTACAAGTGAATATGATGTGGAAAGGGTCATCCCTCTCTTTTACTTGGCAGTCGCAAAGTCCATTTCCCTTTTTTAGGAAGCGATGTAGGTAACACTTGAAATTGCTGTGAGCTGTGAGAATCTGCGTTATAGTATGAGTCGTACTCAGGTAAGTGAGGCGGAACCTACTATTGACATCTGGGAGGAAGTTGTGGGTATTCCGTCCAGTGTGGCTACTGTCCCAATCATTTTGCCACCTTGACATAGTGATGGCAGTAAGTTCCTTACTGAGGAAGGAGATGGGAAGGGAGGTGTAGGAGTATGTGCAGGCTAGATTATGAGCCTTCTTTGCCAGTTTGTCCACCGTTTCATTTCTGATATTGCCGGAGTGACCCCTGACCTAATAGAAGGTAATGTGGGTCACACTGGCGAGGGTGCTTAATGTGTCCAGACAATTACTTATGATGGGGAGTTTACGGTTTCCTTTTTTTATCTGTTGCAGGGTTGTTTTGCTGTCACTTATTATATTAATCCTTTTCCCAGTGAACTGCTGGATATTGTCGTGTATGTATCGGAGAGTTTTCCAAATTACTAGAGACTCCGCTTGATTCACTGAGCAACCCTCATACAGTTTGTAAGTGGCATTCCAAAAGAGCTTTCCTTGGGGGTCCACTAGATTGCCAACTAAGCTTGCCAACTAAGAGATTCAATACATATTTTTGGATGATCACTAGGTTGACCGGGATCAACCCTGCTATCACTAGTAGAGTGTCCGTGGGAACAGTGCTGTAGGACTTAGTGATCGCTATTGCCGCTTTCCGTTGAGCCGAGAGTAGTTTTCTTCGGTTGTGGGCCTTATTTACAGCGTATCCCCATACCTCACAGCAATAGGTGAGGATGGGTTCAATAGCACATTTGTAGATGAGTTTGCTGTTTATGCTGTTGAGGCCCCATCCGTTTCTGGCTATGGACCTGAGGCTATGGCTGGCTCTAATGGCCTTATTATAGGAATAGTAAACATGATCCTTCCATGAAAGCTTAGGGTCAAGAATGATCCCTAGATATTTTAAGTTGTTAACAATTTGGATTTTCTCACTGTTTATCTTGATTGTGGGCTTTTTTTGTAGTGGGTTTCCTTTAGGGAAAACTATAGCTGAGCATTTGTTATAGTTGATTATTAAGTTGTTATCCTTGCTCCAATTATAGATCACCTCCAGAAAGTTATTAGTATAATTTTGAAGTTTTTCTTGGTTTTGGTATGAAAGGAGGATGACTGTATCATCAGCATACCCTTGTATATGGGGGTTCCCGTCTTGAGGGATGTCTTTTGTGAGGTTTAGGATCCCATTATATAGAATGTTCCACAGGAGTGGACCAGACTTTGAGCCCTGGGGGCACCCCCTGGTGATGGTGGTCCTGTACAGGGCTTCACCGTTTTCCACAGCAAGGGTGGACCTTTCCGTTAGATAACTTGTCAGCAGATTAAAGATGTTTAGGGGGCAATGGACACTGGCAAGGGTGGCCAGGATGGCTGGCCACCAGGCGTGGTCAAATGCTCCTTTGAAGTCAATGCTGACTCGATGCGAATATCCTCTGATGGTGGAGCGTATACATTTAGGATGAGCAAATGGTGAGAGCCATAACTAACTCTGATGGTAGTGATATAGTTGTTACAATATTGAGTTACCAGCTGGGCATTCAGGTTATTGTTGACAATTTGAAAGCCCGTCTTTATCGGTTGGTTGTCCTTGCTCCAGGTATAAATACGCCCCCTGCCAAGCAGGGCGACCTTTCCGTCGTAGAGATAGGGTTCCTGGAAGGCGAGGATGTCGGCCTTCGACTCTACTGATGTCTGGACAGTATTTGACATGGCGGCCCTACACCTCTGTAGGTTTATTTGCAGTATGTTGAGGGTAGCCTTTGTTGAATGCGTTGGATTATTAGTTTGATTATAGATGCAGTTGTTAGCCATGTTGGGTGCCTGGGACGAAGCCATTATTCATAACATGTAGTCTGAATCTGGGTTGCCTTATACCTTTTTAGCATCAGGCATGATTTGTCAAAGGCATTGTGATCAGTCAAAACCGCCTTATTTGCTGGGACTATCTTATTATAATGTCTGCAGTTATAGCATTTGGGTTCACTTTGAAGGTATGGGCAGTCCTTGAATTTATGGTGTTTTGTACAGTGGGTACAGCGTTGCTTCTCAGTGCATCTGTGCGATGTGTGCCCAAACCCAGTGCAGTTAAAGCAGCGGGTGATTGCTATGTAATCATCCAGTAAAATTGAGGACCAGCCTATGTAGACTCTTTGGTTCTGCATAAGCGAGTTTCTTATACATGGCTGGACACTTAAGATAACGTGTCTGGTGTTGCTATTTCCTTTGGGGTGAAAACTGTGTTTAATTTTGGTGCTGTTGATAAACTCGTCTTTGGGTAGAACTTCATGTAAGTAGCTATTTTGTTGGTAGATGTTCTGAGTTAGGTGTCTTTCTTCAATGTCATCAGGTACGTTATACAAGATTAGTTTTGGCAATTTCTTATTTCTTTCCACAATCTGTATTTTATTTGTTAAGGCTTCGTGGTTTTGGACTGCACTTTTTAGAGTCTGGAGGTCAGTTTCATCATGCAACAGTATCTTAATGTCTCCGCTGGGGAGAGGTCTCGCTGTCTTAATTTTAACTCCGAGCCTTTTGGGATCGACATGAGATTGTAGAAGCCCCATTGTCTCTTCGGGGATTGGTGTTGGTTCCTCTGGTTCCCTTATGGCTGAAATTATTAACTCGTGATTCTCATTTTTTGAGTTGTGTATCCCTTCAAGTTTGGCCGATTTGGCTGTTATAAGTTTTGTGGTCTGACTCATCGGTGTTAGATTCTTCTTTACGGCAGCAGAATATGTGCTTTTGAGTTTTTGGGTGACGGAGATTTCGAGCGCCTTGACCCTTTCGTGGAGGGCAAGCACGACCCCGAAGATCTGATTGGCAGCGGCATGCATTTTCACCGCCACCTCTCTTGCCTGAGTACGCTCTTTCGTTTTTATAGAGATGGTAGTATTAGTTGGAATGTATGATAAGATCATATCGAGATTCTCGTTTATTGTAGTGATCAGGTCTTCCTCAATAAAGCTGTTATTAACAGCACCGTTTTCGTTCTCAGTAGCCATTCTGTCCACGATGTACTTTTGATGAGACAGCACTGAGTATCTGTGCAGGATGAGACAGAACAGGGCACAGTATTGAGCCGAGCCGAAGAGCTTTCCTGAGTGTCGTCTCCGAATTAACAGTCAATGTTCAAGATGACCGAAGAGAGGAGCACGGAAATGGCGATGCGGCGCGAAAATCGCCGAGTAGCTAACCCAAATAAAACGCTAACTGGGCACCCACTTGTAACGCCCAGGAGAAACTCCCGACAGTGGATGTAATTACAAAAACAATCCAATAATGGACGTGGCCGAAAAAGTAACAGACGCCGAATGCCGATCGGCTTACCCACGCCGAATGGCTATTTCCACCACGTGGCACAAGACAGCCTTTGTCTACCAGATGAATAATTCCTGCTGTAATTACCCGTTAGTCTTTGACAGACAGAGATGAAACTTACAGCTTTTGTTACAGATCGGCTGGGCCTCACTAAACAGTCTTTAAATCCAGTGAAGTTCATAAGGGGGGGGCCCAGTGGGGGACGGCAAAGGCCAAAATGCTCGGACGGATATATCACCGAAAGTTGAGGACTGATTTTAAAAATATTGGTACTCACAGGTAGCTATCGTTGTCCTGTATCCAACGGTATCGAGTTAACCAAGATTGATCGAACAGTGACCGAAAAACCACAATCGAAGACGGACGATATTTTTAAACGTTCACTCCCGGCGACAGTCACACCACCTCCATGCACAATGATAGAATACATGGCATCCTTAAGCAATATTTACAAAGAAATAGGAGCAGCAAAAAACAAAAAGATAATTTTCAAAAGGAATCCAACGGTATATCAGATCCGACGTATAGACAAGGAAGCTTATACCAGAGCCTTATTTCTGGAATTTACAGGTATACCGTTGGATTGTACAGGAATAGGATGGAATGGAATGTACAGGTATACAGGTTACGTCGTTCTCGNAATATTTTTCCGTTTTATATACTTAACAAGTTGGTAATTAAAAAGGAGTCTGAGTTGGCGGACTTTTTTGATGACTCTGACTCCGGCTAAAACACCAAAACTCCATGACTCCGACTCCACAGCCCTGCTTATAATATATATATTAAGTTAGCAGTGGTCACATTATAGTGAATCATTCTATATTAATTGAATTCTTTGACTCATACCAACTAAATAATAAGAGTCTCATACTAAAGATAATCCACACTAAGTAAGATATTTCTGTAAATTATTAGTAATTTGAATTGAAAAGCAGGTCTACATTCTTTATCTAAAATTTACTATTTAGAAAGATTAAGGTCAAATATTTTTGATTGATATGTATAGATTGTCATTTGAGTTTTTATTCTATGTAGTTTTTAATCATATAAAGTTTATTACTGTGATATCAAATTATTTATTGCAATTAGCATTAAATCTTTTTAATAGCTTTTAAAATTACTATTAATTATAAATAATTTAGTTAATTAATTTTTCTAGGCCTCAATCTTATGAATTTACAGAAACTGGAAAAAGAAAACTTAATACATATTTTTCAAGTTCATGTAAAAACAGATTTTTGTTAAATCAAAATGTTACTAATCCTTTTCTCTCAAAAGGTGAGTAAAAATAGATTTTATCTTTTGAACTGATATATAATTAATCTATTACTGAATTTATTAAATTTAAAATTTATTGTTTTTCTTTACCTCAGCCATACCTATTAATTAATTTTTTTTTTTTTTTCATTGGGGATCATCACTTCCCTTTACAGGGATCAGAACACCCCGCACCACTATTGCACAACGGGGTTTGTTAATTTCTTTGTTTGTTACAATCTTTAATACAGTAATTTAACATAACAAATAAAATAAATAAAAGAAACAATTAACATACTACTGGGCAACTTGCCCAGGATCAAATTACAATTGAGCGCTCTTGCTCTTATGAACCTTCCTAAAGAAAAACTGAATTTCTTTGTATGTCGTATCATTCCGAATCAGGTTATAAATACTACAGGGCCAACCTAGCCCCTCAGCCAACGCAACCGATTTCAATAAATGTCTCTGATATTGCCATTGTATACATTCATAAATGATGTGTTGCAAATCCTCTATAGCTTCACCACAAATACAACCATATCTAACATCAAGGTTAAAACGCCTTTTAAACTCTCCCAGACCATCGTGCCCGGAGAGGAAAATCAGTACCACTCTATCATGACTCAGCCATTTCATTTGCTTTAACCGTTCTTCAATATTAGGCAAATAGCCAAAAGTTTGCCTTCCTTTATCACTGGTTGTCCAATTATCTTGCCATATTCTTATAGTTTCATTTCTCAAAAATATCTTTGCCCAGCACTTTGGTCTTATATCGAATATAACCTGTGTATTACTTATCGCCTCCTTTGCCAATCTATCCGCCCTTTCATTTCCATAGATTCCCACATGGGCACGAACCCATTTAAACTTAATACTCTTTAGCATCCTTTTATCATACAAGAGCTTTTTAATATTATATACTTGTCGTTGTTTCGAATTCTGACTTAATAAAGCTTGAAGGGCACTAAGGCTATCTGTACTGATACATACACTTTCCCTTCTATTGTTTTGAATACACCATTCTACTGCTTTAGTAATTGCCAAAAGCTCATCCTGAAAATTTGAGCAATACTCTTCTAGTTTATAACTTTGACTATAAATTTTTTCATTTCTTTCGTACACCACAATTGCAGCTCCGGTCCCTTCTTCGGTCTTAGAACCATCAGTATAAATTTCAGTATAGCACCTTTGCTGATCCATCTCTTGTACCCTAAACTCCATTGCCGGATGAGGCAATTCCGTAATTAATATGTCTCGTTCATAATTGCCTATCTCAAAATTCAAGGAAGATAACCTCTCTGTATTACTTGTCTTCAACCAAAAACGTTTGGCCCGTTCCTCGATAACTAATTCAATTGGAGCCTTGCCAGCCAAAACCATTAGCCCCTCTGTTGATGTCGTCCTATAACATCTCGTCAATTTCAGCAAAGCTATTCTCTGTGCTTGTCTAAAATGCTTATTCTGCAATGAGTTATGTACCTTATCACACCAAACCGATGCGGCATATGTCATTATTGGAACAAACATTCCATCATAAATAATTTCCATGGCCGAAGACCTAAGGCCCCAAGTACCATTAGCAACTTGTGCCAATTTACTAAAAATAATATTACTCTTAGTTTTAAGTCCTTTAATATGTTTATTCCAGCTCATTCTATTGTCTATCACAACTCCCAAGTAATTTAATTTCTTTACTATCTGTATTTTTTCATTTCTCATCTTAATTATTGGTAATCTCCTTTCAAAAGCCGATATAAAATTCCTTGCCAAAACCATAGCCTTTGTTTTTGCAGGATTAAAATCCAATTTGTTTTCCTTACCCCATTTATCAATGTCTGTTAGAATGTTATTACATTCTCTTTCGATTTGTCTACGTGAATAACCAGCCATAACTAATATAATATCATCTGCATATGCAGTACACCTTGTTCCAGTGGCCTGAATCTTCTTAATCAGTGCATCAAAGTAAATAACCCAGAAACTAGGGCCCGACTTCGGCCCTTGCGGGCAACCTCTCTCCAATTCTTTTACAATCTTTGTATAATTCAAATGATATGTTGCAGTACGATCTTTAAAATAATCTTTCGCCATCAAATACAGATTCCTCGGGCACCTTTTCTCTCTTAATTGCCATAAAATAAAATGCCACCATGCATTGTCAAAGGCACCTCTTATATCCATATTTATTGCAACTGCATACTTAGCTGTTTCCAGCACATTTTTAATATCCTTTATAACTTTGTTGATTGCATCTTCTGTGCCCCTCTGAGCTCTAAATCCGTACTGTAATTCACTTATCCTTCCTTCTTCCATATACCAATTTATACGCCGTATCATCAAATCATCAAGCACCTTGCCCATAATGGGCAGGAGACTTATCGGCCGGAAACTACTAGGATCTGAAAGATCCCTCTTCCCCGGCTTGGGAATGATCACAACTTTAGCCATTTTCCATCTCCTTGGGAATATTCCATAATTCAAGCATTGATTGTATACTTCTATGAGTGCCTGTGGATTGGTTTCCCAAATCGCCTTAACTATCTGTATTACAATTCCATCTTCCCCTGGAGCCTTATTTGCTTTGATCCTATTAATACTATCTTGAATTTCATTCTTTGTAAAAGGTGGGTCATCTCTTTCAACATATTCCTCATCCACTTTCTTCCTAATCTCACTTTGATTTTCATTATTTTCTGAATGTATATCCCTTGGAAAAAACATTTCTAGGAGGAAGGAAACAGAATCCTCCAAAGTCAAGGTATCTCCATTTGGTGTCTTAATAGTCGATGTTATCACCCTTGTTTTTAATTTACCAGTGCTTAACTTAAACACAAAGTTCCAGGGATTACCAGAGTTTTCTTCACAAAACCGTCTCCAAGAATTTACCTTATATTCCTTAATCTTGTTTTTATAAAATTTTTCGAACCTTAAGAAAGCATCCCTCCTTCTTCCTCTTTCACTTGGGTTATTACAATGCTGGAACCTTCTTCTCAATTTATTATTCTGTTTCCTGATATAGTATAACTCACTATTCCACCAGGGAACTACATGTTTATTTTGCCTTTTAAGGGGAATACAATCCCAACAGATTTCATTAACTTTATCAATAAACTTCTCAATTTTTTGTACTGTTTTTTCCCTATTAATACTTTCCCTATTTACTATATCACTCAATTCTTTTACACATCTATCAAAGAATCTTTCCCATCTTGGCCTATTGACATCATATCTCCTTTCCTCTACCTTTGAACCACTTTTAGGTACACTTACTGTAAAACATATGGGCGAATGATCACTGAGACACCCTTCACTATCCACTTCCCAGTCACTAAGCGACACCAATCCATTATCATTACAGATTGTCAAATCGATCCAACTACAGCCCCTTGGACCAACAAATGTCGGCGGAGAAGTAGGATCATTAACTATATGCAAGCCATGCATTGCCAAGAATTCCATAAAGCCATCAACTTCTGGATCTTGATTTGGGTCTTCCCATATCGGAGAATGAAGATTAAAATCACCTCCAATAATTATTGCCAGATCTTGAAATTTTTTACAAATCTTGTCTGTATTATCATATGTGCAACTTAAGTCTTCACCAAAAACTCTGTAGATGCTTACAATAATTAACTTATTTCCAGCCACATTAAGTTCTGCACATACACACTGTTGATTGCTTACTTCAGAATGAAAATGTATATCAATATCCATTATTGATACCGCAATAGTTGCTTGCGGTTTGACAGTACCTTGATGAAGTACCTTTATTCTTCTACTTAAACATGCCACTTTATCATTAACTGTATATGGTTCTTGCAACAGTGCGACATCCTTTGATTCTAGTCTTTTATTCGTCATTGAATTTGCTGCAATTGCCCTCTGCATATTTCCTTGTATTATTTTAATTACTTTTTTCTCATTAATTGATTCCACCTCCATAATCAGTCCGACTAATAATTGTTGCCTTCGCCCTCAATACCAATGGACATTTTATATCTAGGGCATTATGCCTTGTATCTGCCAGTTTATCCCTCTTACAGTTACAACACATTCTAACAGTATTTTTATTCGGACAATCTCTGTATCTATGACCCTCTCCACACTGACTACATGTGGGGGTCTCTTGCTTGCAATCCCGGGCAAAATGCCCCATTCTACAACAATTAAAACACTGTACTATAGGTACAAAATTCTCCACTGGGCATCTCACCCATTGTAAATTCAGTTTTCCAAGCTTTAATAGCTGTATTCTATTTTGAGGGCTAACATCAACCACCCAACTAGAGGTGGATTTATTCCTATTTCCTAGGGAAAATCTAACCATGAAACCCCTTTCAAATTCTTCAAATCCTGTATTATTTCCCTGCAATATTTCATTTTGCTGATACACATACTTTATTATATCATCTTTTTCAATTTCTTTTGGTACCGAATGTATAATTACTTTTGGCACTCTTTTCTTAGGCTCACGTGCTGTCATTCCTGATATCTCAACCACTGCCTTTTGTAGCTTGATCTTGTCACTCGCCTTTTCAACTTCAATAGCAATTGCTCCATTTCGTAACTTCCTTAATCCTTTAACACCTATCTTCAACGCTTGAGGATTCATTTTCTCTTTTATCAATTTCTTAGTATTTTCAGCATCACAATCTCCTTCTGTGGGCTGCACTATCACAACTTCCCTCGGTTCCACGATCTTCTTGTTGACCAAAGGAGAACTAGCAACAACTTGTGCAAAAGTCCTTCCTCCTCTTCTTTATTCTCTCGTCTTCAAATCTTCTAACTGCTGCTGCATATTTAACACCAACTTCTTTATATCTTCACCCTCTGTTAATATTTCTATAATTGTTTCAACTTTCCTGAGTATTTGTGGGATATGATCCCTTGTTCTATTTTCGAATGAGCATTAGATACTAGATATTCGTGTAGTTCATCTTGAACCTTTTGAACAGCGGTAATCCTGTTACCTTGCAATCCATCCTGCCGACTTGGCAGTAATGGAGTTGAATCCTGTGGCTCTTCCTCGAGCACTTCATCACCCCCTTTCCAGGCAAGAACAACAGAATGTGGAGGCTTACTCGCCATCACACAACCAAATAGCCTTAAAAAAGGCTTTTTGACCTATTAATTAATGTAAATATCCTTATAGTTTGTCTCTGTATAATTCAAATATACTTGAGACAAACCTGACCATGTATTGGAAAGTCTATGGTAATAGCCATTGTGGCTATATGCCATATTTTTGTATATATATTCTAGATTAAATACTTTTAATAACTCTCTCCCCTTCTTAGTCCTTCTTTCTAACTTCCTTTGTTTATTATTCTGACTTCTGGGAACAAGGGTTCTTTCCTTTCCACCCACTAGGGGGTCAGGTGAGACAATGCACTTAGAGGAAGCTAACAAGTAGAAAATGGAGTCTCTAACAGTCATTCTTTGGCTGGACACAAAAAGGCACGAATATAGATCAGTAAGCTCATGAGATGGAATTCAACGAGAGCAGAACTGAGAGCCATGAAGTGGAGATCCAGATGATAGAATCGCAGAGACCGTCAAAGCTATTAAAGAGAAGACATTTGACACATGAAAGAAGAACCCAGAGCTACTTAGAAAAAGACACGAGTCAATATTGAAGTTCATTGAATATTGGGTACCCCACTATCTTATTCATTCTTCTCATTTCCCTATCTTTATATTTTCTATCTTTAGGATTAATTAGTTAAAGATCGCACGTGTTTGATTATTATTGTCGGGTAAGTAGTTTCCGCAGAAGCTAGCTACTTGGTTTATTGTTGCCAACAGGCAGTGAAGGAAATTGGTATTGTGTGAGACTGAGGGAATTCAAAAGAACTTTTCTGTATATAATTGTTTATCGCAAGATTAAATTTGTTTTAATTGAATTCACATGCTTGTGTATTCTTATCACATTTCACACTTTTACACCATATCACAGAAACTGTGTTGTACTATCAATAAAAATATCACTGTGCCTTCACTCTCTATGCAGGCAGCTACCAAAACGTGATCTATCTTTCTGACAATATTCTTGGATGATTTATGTCAGGGATGCTTTAAAGTGAAATGCAACATGTAACAAAATGTAAGGGTTACATGAAAAGTGAACACATGTCAGAACTGACAAACATTTATTGCAAATCTAAACAAAATTTCCATTTTTTTTTAGGCAAAGATCCCAGCATCTCACAAGCAGATCAATGCCCCTTGTGTAGAATTCTAGTGGCTGCTGGTAAAAAAATTCTTTGACCCTATTCTTCACCTCATCATCCAACATAATCTTTGCCCTTGCAAAGCTTTCTTGAGAGAACTAAAAATATGAAAGTTGAAGTGCAAGTTGTAATTCATTCGTCACTTCTGATTATGTAGTCCATAGATGAAGAATGTAGCAGAGATTATGGTGTGTGCCTGATCTGGTCTCGGTTTATTCTGAATTGACTTGTGGCCTTCTCTGTAACTCTTGCACTAATTATTCACTTCTGTTCATCCTAAACAATGTTCACCATAAACATACTTAATTCGTCTATAGATGTTGGCACTTCTATTCCCTTCAACCTCTCAAAACAAACTACCACCTGTTTGATTCTGGATGCTTCCATCATAACTAACTTTACATTAATCTGGCAATTACTGGAGATAAAATCTATTTCCACCAATACTTAATGCACCCCATGTTTTGCTTATGCTGAGCTTACCCATCTGTAAGGTGGCCCACCAAGAACTATTATGCACAATGAAATATGACATGTCCAATTTTCAAATTTGGCAATCCTTATAAATAACATTAGTAATGACATCTGTTATTTTAGTTGACTGATTAGAACATGTCATATTGCTTAGCTATTAAGGAAGCTAATAGCTGATTGGTTCACAACTATGTGATAAAACTATAAATATGAATATCACATTTACAATTTCATTGTCCTCAATATTTCTAGCATATAATTCATTTTCAATTAAATTAGTATTGAAAATGGAATTTGGAATCAAATGTTAAAAACTTTTTCATGAACTATTTACCATTACCATGTTTTCTTTTTTAGACTCTCCAATATATGGTTAGATTTGCCACAGGAAATCAGATTTGTTTTTACAAGACATTTTATTACAAATAATTTGTCATTTATTGAATATAATATCCTTTACTATCAAAGTTTTAAGCATTAGTGAAAATAAAGTCAAAATTTTATATATGTTAAAATATATCCCTTATACAAGGTTTGATAAATAATACAACCATACTTGCTTACTTATGGACCAGATGGAGACAGTTCAGCACATATATATATATAAAAACTTGTACAAAACAATTTAGCACTATTCACTAGTAACATATTACACTGTTTTAAAATTGTATTATCTCAGATGTAAAACATAATATATAAAGCTTGTTATGTTTTACATCTTGTTCTCTGGTTTTATGTATATAAATCCAGAGGACAAATGTATGTATGTATGTATGTATATATGAATGTACACAAATATAAACATCGAAACTCAATAGTTATATATTAAAGCCAAGTGATTGCTAAATTATATCAGGCTATATTACTACTATTATTAATTAAATACCAAGTAATTTGGCACTAGAGACTGGCATTAGGTACCATCTGTTGCTAAATTTAATAATTATACTTAAATTTAGCAATTATGGTTGAGTACCATAGTGGGAGTTATAGACCACAGGCACTAAGTTATTTCTAGCAAATGCCATAAGTAACCAAGTATGATTATATCTAAATTAATAAGTTCTGGAAGTGAGGATTGAATGGAGGTCTGGGTAGTGTAACTGGCAACGTGACTGCATTGTGAGTAAGAGTTGCAGGTTTGAATCCCACTTTAGGCCAATTCTTTTATTCCAGAACCTTCTAAATTAATTATTAAAATATTAATTTAATTATAATTATTAAATTTAGCAAGAGATGATACCTAATGCCTGTCTTTAGTGTCAAATTGCTTAGCATTTAATTAATAATAGTAGTAGTAATATAAGCTCAATATAATTCGGCAATCGTTTGGCTTTAATATATGACTATTGAGTTTGGATGTTTATAGAAGAGAAGGAAACAGATCACAATGTTAATTACTATTAATATATGATCAAACTAAGTTGTAGTTATTGAACTTAGACAAAGAATAGCATTGGCTTTATTAGAAGGTCAGTAGACATGAGAACAAGTTTATAAATCATTTACATGCAGGAGTGTATTGTTCAGTATGCACTTTTCTTTATCATCTGTCTGACAATGCTGGATTCCTAACTTTTTCATTAGTCAGACATCCAACTTAAATGAGTACCATGAAAGGAAGTGAAGACAACAGGATAAGTAGTTAAGGAGCTCTATCAGTTATTAATCATGTAGTGTTGATTATTGTATTGGGTTGAACCGAAAGTTTGTTCATGTATTTACATAATTGCTTATCTGTGGTGCCTCTGTCGTGCTTATCAAGTTTTAACTTGTTTAAGTTAACATTATGAATATTTGCATATTTATTATGCAAGTTTAATTACAGCTATTTTTTTAAATTTTGTTATCTTTTAAGAAAAAAAAAAACGTTAAAATGGAAGATAAGAAGGTGCATTTTCAACATCTCATGCTCTATTATTTCCAAAAAGGAAAAATGCGACAAAAAGTTAAAAAAAATACGTGCTGTATATGGGGAGGATGCAGTAACTGCATCCTCTCCATATACAGGTAACCCCTGTATAACACAGTAGTTACGTTCCAAAAAATTGCCATGTTATGCGAATCTGTGTTATGCGAAACAAAGAACTAGTACGAAAAGGAGGTTTAGGTTCCAAAAATTAAAAAACATGCTATTATATTTTCATAATTAAGATAAGAAAATTTTAATAAAGATATTTAAGTGATACATATTAATATAAATTAAATAATGTTTTCTTCGTTATCACTAAAAG
>NW_019385529.1:107550-193641 GCF_000671375.1 Centruroides sculpturatus | reverse complement strand
TTGAAAGTATGCTCTGCGGAGAGCATATTGTAACTGTTCGACAGCATAATCAATGTCTTGTGGTTGATTGATCGAGGTAAGATCAGTGGGATCCCAATGCGTTTTTATGTAGTCTTGGTATAGGTCCCAGTTCGTTACGTTATGAATTGTTAATTTTTTTGGGCAGTTTGCAAAAGAGATTTTGGTAAAGATGTAAGCGTGATCACTCGCTGAAAGACACTCTTGGGTCTGGCAAGTGATTTTAAATTTCAATAGGTTTTGGTTACCGAGACATAGATCAATCCAGCTATCCCCTGTGCTGCTAGAAAAAGTTGGCAGCTGGCTAGTATTTAGAGACTGGAGGTCCATTTCAGAAAGGAGTTCACATACCGCGTAGCCCCTTTTATCTTCGACTGGGCTATGCCAGATGGGGGATTTTGAATTGAAATCCCCGCATACCAGGATTGGGTTCTCAGAGAGTTCATTTATATACTCTTTTAGTGCATTTAGTGGGGGATGAATGTCCTCAGAGGGTGGAGCATATACATTTAGGATGAGCAAATGGTGAGAGCCATAGCTAACCCTGATGGTAGTGATATAGTTGTTACAATATTGTGTTACCAGCTGGGCATTCAGGTTATTGTTGACAATTTGAAAGCCCGTTTTTATCGGATGGTTGTCTTTGCTCCAGGTATAAATACGCCCCCTGCCTAGCAGGGTGACCTTCCCGTCGTAGAGGTAGGGTTCCTGGAAGGCAAGGATGTCAGCGTTCAAATCTACTGATGTCTGGACAGTATTTGACATGGCGGCTTTACACCTCTGTAGGTTTATTTGCAGTATGTTGAGGGTATCCTTTGTTGGATGCGTTGGATTGTTAGTCTGATTATAGATGGATTTGTTAGCCATGTTGGGTGCCTGGAAAGAAGCCATTATTCATAACATGTTGTCTGAATCTGGATTGCTTTATACCTTATAAGCATCGGGCATGATTTGTCGAAGGCATTGTGATCGGTCGAAACCGCCTTATTTGCTGGAACTATCTTATTATAATGTCTACAGTTATAGCATTTGGGTTCACTTTGTCGGTATGGACAGTCCTTGAATTTATGCCGTTTTGTACAGTGGGTACAGCGTTGCTTCTCAGTGCATCTGTGCGATGTGTGCCCAAACCCAGTGCAGTTAAAGCAGCGGGTGATTGCTATGTAATCATCCAGTAAAATTGAGGACCAGCCTATGTAGACTCTTTGGTTCTGCATAAGCGAGTTTCTTATACATGGCTGGACACTTAAGATAACATGTCTGGTGTTGCTGTTTCCTTTGGGGCGAAAACTGTGTTTAATTTTGGTGCTGTTGATAAACTCGTCTTCGGGTAGAACTTCGTGTAAATAGCTATTTTGTTGGTAGATGTTCTGAATTAGGTCTTCTTCTTCAATGTCATCAGGTACGTTATACAAGATTAGTTTTGGCAATTTCTTATTTCTTTCCACAATCTGTATTTTATTTGTTAAGGCTTCGTGGTTTTGGACTGCACTTTTTAGAGTCTGGAGGTCGGTATCATCATGCAACAGTATCTTAATGTCTCCGCTGGGGAGAGGTCTCGCTGTCTTAATTTTAACTCCGAGCCTTTTGGGATCGACATGAGTTTGTAAAAGCCCCATTGTCTCTTCGGGGATTGGTGTTGGTTCCTCTGGTTCCCTTATGGCTGAAATTATTAACTCGTGATTCTCATTTTTTGAGTTGTGTATCCCTTCAAGTTTGGCCGATTTGGCTGTTATAAGTTTTGTGGTCTGACTCATCGGTGTTAGATTCTTCTTTACGGCAGCAGAATATGTGCTTTTGAGTTTTTGGGTGACGGAGATTTCGAGCGCCTTGACCCTTTCGTGGAGGGCAAGCACGACCCCGAAGATCTGATTGGCAGCGGCATGCATTTTCACCGCCACCTCTCTTGCCTGAGTACGCTCTTTCGTTTTTATAGAGACTGTGGTATTAGTTGGAATGTATGATAAGATCATATCGAGATTCTCGTTTATTGTAGTGATCAGGTCTTCCTCAATAAAGCTGTTATTAACAGCACCGTTTTCGTTCTCAGTAGCCATTCTGTCCACGATGTACTTTTGATGAGACAGCACTGAGTATCTGTGCAGGATGAGACAGAACAGGGCACAGTATTGAGCCGAGCCGAAGAGCTTTCCTGAGTGTCGTCTCCGAATTAACAGTCAATGTTCAAGATGACCGAAGAGAGGAGCACGGAAATGGCGATGCGGCGCGAAAATCGCCGAGTAGCTAACCCAAATAAAACGCTAACTGGGCACCCACTTGTAACGCCCAGGAGAAACTCCCGACAGTGGATGTAATTACAAAAACAATCCAATAATGGACGTGGCCGAAAAAGTAACAGACGCCGAATGCCGATCGGCTTACCCACGCCGAATGGCTATTTCCACCACGTGGCACAAGACAGCCTTTGTCTACCAGATGAATAATTCCTGCTGTAATTACCCGTTAGTCTTTGACAGACAGAGATGAAACTTACAGCTTTTGTTACAGATCGGCTGGGCCTCACTAAACAGTCTTTAAATCCAGTGAAGTTCATAAGGGGGGGGCCCAGTGGGGGACGGCAAAGGCCAAAATGCTCGGACGGATATATCACCGAAAGTTGAGGACTGATTTTAAAAATATTGGTACTCACAGGTAGCTATCGTTGTCCTGTATCCAACGGTATCGAGTTAACCAAGATTGATCGAACAGTGACCGAAAAACCACAATCGAAGACGGACGATATTTTTAAACGTTCACTCCCGGCGACAGTCACACCACCTCCATGCACAATGATAGAATACATGGCACCTTTAAGCAATATTTACAAAGAAATAGGAGCAGCAAAAAACAAAAAGATAATTTTCAAAAGGAATCCAACGGTATATCAGATCCGACGTATAGACAAGGAAGCTTATACCAGAGCCTTATTTCTGGAATTTACAGGTATACCGTTGGATTGTACAGGAATAGGATGGAATGGAATGTACAGGTATACAGGTTACGTCGTTCTCGATTATACGGCGTTTGTCAAAAAATATATGGAAAAATAAAATTCAAGTTTAAGTCATTTTATTCGACTTTACGTCTGTCTGTCACAAATATTGAAGTCGTAATATTACTAGAAAAGTCGGCATAACTAACTATAGATAAAGAATCTTCAAATACTGGATTAATATAAAAATATAAAAATAACCACTTAACAAAACCAATAACCGGTATTAAATAATTGTAAAATGAACTGCAAACGTTTTCAGTTCCTTCCCTAGGACCTTTCTCAAGCAACGATTCGTCTTTAGAATAAATATGAACGAAGATCAGTAAATTGCGACATTCAAAAAATAAATTCTTACATATTATAGCGTTAAAGCACCAATAGAGGCGCTTTAATGCTATAATATGTAAGAACGCCGATTGGAGGGAGATTTTTATTCCCTACCGTTGGGATGGTCTAAGGTCTGCGTGTATGTGGGTGGCGGTTTTTAAAGGCAGCAAAGACAAGTGTTTTACAAAGGTAAACTGTTTATTCCGGACGATAATGCTTACATAAAGTCTTTCGTTGACAAAGTCCTGTGTTATTGGTAAACTTCAACGTCGGTACCAGTCTTGCGTCGTCGGTAATTTCGGCGGCGATCTGGTCCTGCGTCGTAGGGGTTTCGGCGGCGATCTGGTCCTGCGTCATAGGGGCCCCTTTGACAGTGTTGAGAGGAAAAAGTTCAAAGTCTCTAACGTCGGTGCACAAAAAGAAGAACGGAGGTACAAAAATAAGTGGAGACGACATGAACACAACAGAAGTCTAGTGGAAGCTTAGTGGAAGTCTTAGTGGAAGTCCTGTTGTCCTTGGAATTGGTGCTTTTATAAGTTTTTCGGGATCGGCTTTTTGCTAATTGGATAGACCTTACATCACCGTTTTCCAATTGGTCATCCACCTGTCTCCAGGTGTAAATTGAGCTTTGTAAAGCTCGCAGGGAAGGTCGGCTGAAGTTGGTTTATCTGACACCATCTTTTTGAATCTGATCGCATTTAATTGTTGACTATGACACTTATGCTTTTTGATTTTTTTTTTTTCTAGTTTCGTTTTGCTTTCTACACTGCGTCTTAACTTTAATATTTTAAATTTTCTTCTTTTATATCTAAAATTTTGTTTTTCCCGTTATTCTCTATGAGCGATGACATCAAAGTCGGGTATCGCCGATTCAATACTTATATAATTTGCTTTCTTGACGATTTAACTTAACAAACTTTTTTTTTTCTTATATCTTTCCGTTTTGCGGGGGCTATTTCCAGGGCCTCACAAATATAAATAAGAATATAATAATTGCGCGCCAGTCAGAATTTTTTTCTCCATGTGAAGACATTTTTTTATGCTATAAGTAGGGTGGGTATTATGACAATGACTTTGAATATTACGTAACCGATTGCTCGATTTGCCGCTCCCTGGACGTGCTGCCCGCATGCAGTGCACACCTTGCACGCCCGCTTACGGTGGGCCTGGTCCGCATTGTACTGTAAACATCGCCAAATTGTAAACATGTACATTTACAAGTATTGTACTGTACGTACATGAATTTGTAAATTTAGATTACTTGTTTTTCCATGGCATAGTTGCTGACCTTGGTTACAATCTAGATCAAAATGCTAGGTGCGAACGGGGTATTAAAGCTGCGTAGTACAATAGCATTTGATCTGATCAGTCAATGCCAGACATTCCTTGATTGTAATTTTGAATTATATTTGGTTTCATTGAACGTTTTCCATTGCGATTGAACACCTCTACAATTTCAACAATGTGCATATTTGAAAAGGTAAGGCCTTCTCATTTGTCTTTCCATTTACATACAGTAACAGAACCATTTCGCTGCCAAATAAATCCCCTTTTTAAGTTTTCGATTTACCACATCTCTGGGATTTCCATTCTGTTATTTCGTAGAGTTCCACACACACAAGTTTTTGGTACTTATGGGTTAAGAGGACGCCAGTCGAAAATAGCATTTTTTCTGAATAATGCAATTTTTTATTTGTCAAATTTAATACAATTGTTAAATCAAACAATAAATTAAGATTTATAAAGATATAACAAAATTTCACAAACTGTAATAATAAACCACTTGAATATGCAAATTGTTTTGTAGTGTATATGGCAAATAGGTGATAGATATAATCCTAATTAATTTTTTTCATTTTTACAACGTTATCAGTAAATTTTCTTCTTTTTACATTTAAATTTACTAGTCTATTGTTATTTTGATATTTTCATTCAGAATCGTGACTTTGATTGCTATTTTCAACTGACGTCCTCTTAACCCGTAAGTATTCAAGTTTTTTGTGTAGTCAGTAATTTCATAAGAGCAACAAAACTATAAAAATTATCCATGTATACTGTGTATCCCTTATCGAGATAGTCCTCAAGTAAGTGTAAGACAACATCAGTAGTGTGACCTAAATTACTGTCAATTTCCTCAGATTTTCCACTGTAAATTGTTATTTTCATAACAACAACATCAGATTCACATAATTCATAAAGTTTGACACTGTACTTGTGTTTTTTATTTTTTATGTGCTAGCGAAAATGCAATCTTCCATGCCACAACATAATTGATTCATTGATACACACATTTTTATCTGGCACATAGTTTTGGCGCATGATATTATTGAAATGATTTAGTGTTGGTCATACTTTATATAATCTGTCAGAAGATGGTATTGAGCTATCAACTAGGTGAAAATAACACATCAATAATTGGAATTTATTTCAACTCATATGTGATCATCAAAACATTACTGGAGTACAAACAAACTGTATAATATAATGTTCTATTGAAGGAAAAGAACAAGGGCCCATTTGTAATACAAGTCCAATAAAAACTTTCATTTCTGCAGTGCTGACGTCTTTCCACTGTGATACCCTTTTAGAGTTTTTTATTTCTTTATGTTTTGCAATTTCTTGCGCAGCATACAAATTTATTTGTTTGACCAGTAATGCAAGAAATTCTTCCAAAAAAAATAAGTCCACCAGCATTTACACTGTAAGATTTGTCGTATCCAATTTCAAACCAATATTTTCTTGGAAAATAAATAGTTCAGAATTTTGTTGATTTTCTGTCCACAAATTATCATTTGGATTTGATGTGGTTGCTTGAGAAGCATCATGACTACCTTCAGGTTCGAGAATAGTCTCACTTCAGGTTCGGAGACGACTTCATCATCACTGTTCTCACTTAAATCCTCAGAAGGTACATAATCACTACTGTTGTTACCATCTTCGCCAAAAATCTTGTCAGATTTTGAATCACTAAGATTACCATACATACAAGAAAGACATCAGTCGTACATAAAGTGGTTTAGCCCGCAGAAAAGAGGGTAAGGAAAGGGTAGGAAAAGAAGGAGGGAAAGGAAATAGATAGCAGAGAAAGGTAGGATCCCTCTGAACAACATATGTATGGCTACAGTACACTCTGTTTGATGTTGTCATGCAGTTTTTAGGGTGCAAGGCTGTAGTCCCCGAAGGGTCTAAAAGAAAACCTGAGTGTAGTGAACATCAATAATTGAGTGCCATCACGAATAGCTAAGTGTAGAAGTTAGTGCCAAGTGACTGTTAGTAGGAAGACTTATAACTATTTAATGCTAACGAAACTGAATGCATTCACAAATCTTAATACTACTTAATAGCTAGACAGACAGTGTGAAAAGGAAACGAATACAACGACAAACTAGACAAGACGAATGGACCAACAGAGAAAAACGAGCAAGACACCAAAACTTTTTATTTATTTATTTATATATTTTTTTAAAACATTAACTTACTCACTAACTAAACTAACCTACCATTACCTAGGACGAACCTAACCAGATGACTAAAGCTAACAAACCCTAATCTAATTTAACCTAATCTATCATAACCTAACCAGAAACCNTATTTAAAGGAATCGTTTTTATATTATTTATATATTTTTTTAAAACATTAACTTACTCACTAACTAAACTAACCTACCATTACCTAGGACGAACCTAACCAGATGACTAAAGCTAACAAACCCTAATCTAATTTAACCTAATCTATCATAACCTAACCAGAAACCAAGCTAAGAGTCCCTAATCTAACTTGCAACTAGGACTAACCGAATTTAGACTGAGAAAGAAGACAGAAAATAAGAATTAAAATACAAGTTAAAAGACAGCTATATACCAACATTTGAAACAAAGTATGGGAAAGCTAATTGCCATCCTGATATGAATGCGAGTAGATGATTGAACATTGTATGTGTGTGAATGAGATGGTGCAGGTTGCAAGGCCAGGTGTACCCTTCAAGAATAGCAGCTCTCATTAAACTATCCCTAATGTGATTGTACCTATTGCAGCAAAAAACTAAGTGAAGTGGTGTTTGGTCCTTCTGAATACCACAATCGCATTGTGGATTGTCTCCAAGATTAAATCTATATGCAAGTATTGCTTAACCCTGCGTTAGTGCACTGAGTTTTTTTTCGGCATTAATGCAATGGGGTGTTTGTCCACCCCAACATTTTTTCGGGTCCATAAACCATGTAAGTAAAAATTCATAAAGATTTATTCATTTATTTGGTAAAGGCATGTGTCATTATACATATGATTACATTCAGGTATGATTACATATTATATTAGTACATAAATCCATGAAAATAAAAAACAACATTTATCAAAACTCATTACATTAGATCTTATTATTAAACCAATAGTAAAAATCTAAATTGTTTTTTAAGCATTTTTGTCACTCTGATTCAATAGCTAACATTGTACTTTGGCACTCAATGCAAATGACAAGCAGCTTGCTATGTTTGGTATTTTCTCAGTGTGTTTATGAAAGTCAGCCATTTTGAATTAAAATAAACTTATAATAATCAATGTGAATAAAAATAATTTATCTATATTATAAATAATAAATGTGGTCACATTATAGTTATTTAAAAAAAAAAAAAAACTAAATAAATATTTGTAAAATTTTAAAAAAACGTAATTAATACTGTGTGGTGTTTAGATGCTGAGTGAGGGTGTAACTAGGGTAAAAGTGGCAAAGAATCACAGTAGTGTCAACCTTGGGAATGAAAGTATAGGTGAGCCTACTGGTGGTGTTATGGTCCCAGCTGTCTTGCCAGAGAATGAAGATTTGCTTCTTGAAGTGATTGTTGATGTACAAAGTAGAAATGTAACTGAAAGTAACATTGCTGAGAACCCCGCAAGACCCGGGATCCATTGGAAATCTATTCTAATGTTGTCTAAGTGTCTGAGAATGTGGTGTATGAAATGGACGAGTTTTAAGTGGCTATCAGACTTTACAATCCTGTGTAAAGCTACTCTACTGTCAGAATAAATGTGATAGTTTAAGTAATGTCTTTTGTCCTTCCTACACCTAATGTGAGTTAAGTTCATATAAATAGCTAAAGTTTCTGCCTGTGCAATTGAGCAGTGTGTACCTAGACAGAAGCAAGCATTGTGAAGTTCGCGGCCTATGTTGGAGTAAACTACAAAAGCAGCGCCCACATCATCACCCATCTTGAAACTGTCAGTGTAAATCCTAAACATGGGATGATCATCTGGATCTTCAAAGAAAATGTCAGGGGCAAGTTGATGGGATGCATGATAATCATAAGTCGGGAGGGTATTTTTGTCAATGCTGAATTTTTTGATATCATCAATCAATGTCAAACTGGGGGGAATCTTATCTACTCTAATCATTTTGTTGACATTTGAGTCACTATAATCTTACCAGGGTAAGGTAATGAGATTTTCCTGCCAAATAATGTGTTTTATTTCTAAGCTGATAGGGGGGTCAACCCTGACATTACCAAAAGGTGCAGTAGTGGGTGCAGTCCTATAAGCTTTACAAATGCAGAGAGCTACAATCCTTTGAACAGATAACAGTTTTTTACGGTTATGCACTTTGGTGGCCACGTGGTCCCAGACCTATACAGCATAGAGGAGTGCTGGCTGAATTGCACACCTGTAAATAAGCTTAGTAGCGGTAGGGCCAAGGCTCCATGCATTCCTAGAAATACTAATGAGGGGCATTGGCTGTCTTTTTAGCTTTGTCTGTGATGTATTTGATGTGGGATGTGATGTTAAGTCTTTCATCAAGAATAACACCTAAATATTTAATTTCCATTGTTTGCTTTATTCTGTGAGCACTTATTCGAAGGGTAAGCTTCCTGACGAGTGGCATGTTTTTACCAACTACCATGCTTCACATTTGTCTGTGTTAATATGTTGCCTATGCTTAATACTCCACTGTCATTGCATATGTCCTGTAAGCGTTCAATTATCAAGACGACACAATTATCCTAGCTTGAGTGAGACGACACAATTATCCTAGCTTTGCACAGCTTTGCTGTGCAAAGCTAGGATAATTGTGTCGTCTGCATATCCCTGTATGTGGCAGCCAGGAGGCAGGGTGTCATTTAAGTGCAGAATAGAGTTATAGCTATGTTCCAGGACCAGACCTGAATCCCTGAGGACAGCCTCGAGTGATGGGTATGACTATGTTATTTAGTGTTGTATAAACACCTGCATTCCTGTTGCTAAGACAGGATTGAAGAAGTTTGTAAAGATTTTGAGGGCAGTGATGAGCATGTAATGTGTGCAGGATAAAAGGCCACCAGGCATGATAGAAGGCATCTCTAAAGTAAATAGTGATAATTGAAGTATGCTGATTGTTTTGTTTAGTCTGGTGGATGTACTTAACAACCTGATTGATGGCATCTGCTGTACCTTTGTTTTTAGAGAAGCCAAACTGATTCTAATGCAGGGCTCCATGCTTGCATAGATGCCATGTGATCCTGTTAATCATTAGACCGTCTAATGCTTTTCCCAGAGGGAGAAGACAGATTGGTCTGTATTTTTTGTAAGTGTTAGTGCTGGTGGGTTTGGGAATCAGTTTGCACTGGCCTTTTTCCACTGAGTAGGGAAAAGGCCAGTATTCAAGCAGATATTGAAGAGAATTACAAACACTGTAGGATTGGCCTCAAACGCATGTTTTATCATCCTAGTGGTTATGCTGTCAAGACCTGGGGCTTTGTTATTGGTGAGTGAACAGATGGCATTCAAAACCTCAATGTAGGTGAAGTTGTGGTCATTGTCTATATTAGGTGGAGTAAGTGTAGAACTCTGGATGACTGCTTGTGTAGTGTTATCCTGCTGTGGGTCATTTGAATGGTAAAGGCTGGTGAGGATGTGTGTGATAGTTTCTTCCATGTTGTTGGTGCACAGATTACCATAGTACTCAAGTTGTTTTTCAGTCAGTGGTCTTTTCTTATCCATATTGCGGTATTTATAATTTGATTATAAAAATAATTATAAAACAACACACTCAAGAAAGATGTAAATGTGATGCGCTTGACTCTATATCTGATTTATTACTAATGAATTTAGATGCTCAGCTGTAGCAAAGTGACAAGTTGAATCATGTCTGTGCACAAATAAACTCACAGTTTGGCTTTAGCAAAGAGCTTTCTGTTACATAAGTCAACTACGAGATGATTTGTAAGACTTTATTTTAAAAAAAAAAACATTCTATATGCTTTTTGATTATTACTATGTACTATATTTAGAGATTTTAATAATATAATATAGTAGACCCCCCTATAACACAGGAAAATACATTCTGTGTTTTATAAAATTCATGTTGTATGAGTCCTTAAATACATGAGCCAATCATAGCTTGGCACATATGCAGTTTACGGACTATGGCTGTTTGAAAAGTTTTCTTCCATAAAATTAATCGATTCTAGACTAATTTGACTCAACATTTCCAAAACATGTATAATTTTTTGGGAATAATCCATATAAGCTATGCTATAAACAAAAAATTGTAGGATTACTTACCGAGTGTGCACCGTTCGACTATGCCATTGCTTAAGCTTGTTTTCNCACCATTCGACGACGCCATTGCTTAAGCTTGTTTTCGTCGCAGAATGGCACATTGAACAGCAAGCGCGTGTTTCCTGATAAGTTATTTTTCTGCGAAAAATTTGCTTAACTTTGGAAACATCATTTATAAAAATATAATTTTCTTGGCTGTTAAATAATAAATGGTTTTTAGTAGGTTTGCTGCTCGTTTAAACTCAACAGTTTGTGCAATATCTTCTATTGGTCTAGATTCAACCAATCCTTTTGCAACATGAGTCAGTGATGACATTTTACTGTTATATAGGAGTCTCTTTTATACAAATATGAGTGTTTATACAAATATGATCGCAATTTTTTGTTGTTATATACGAATCCGTATTTCATAAACCCATTTTATAGGGGGTCTACTGTATAATTAAATTAAGTTGCCTTTTTACACCAGAATCCTGAAAAGTACCACGGCAGTCAATGTGTTAAAGCAAATTATTTTTACTATAGGTTCCCAATTTTCTGTCACATTCCATCTGCATTATGATATTTTTTATTTTTTAAACATAACACATGTTAATATGAAATTCCATCCATAAACAAATTTACAAAACCCAATAAATTTGTAAAGCCAAACAACCACAGGATGACATCAAGCTACTTTTCCGCAATTATATTTAATTACTAAATAATTTATCACTAGAGAGAGATGTTAGGTGCCATCTCTTATTAAATTTAATAAGTTTAATTAAATTAATTAATTAAATATAATCACAGAAAAGTAGAAAACCAATTGATGTAACTTGATGGTTGGTTTGGCTATTTGAAAATATATTTTAAAAGAACTAATGATGGTTACCTTACATAGGATAATCTTTCTCTTAGTGCAAAATAAAACTTACTTTTTAGAATTTTCTAAATTATTGAGCATACAAGTTGGAGATTTCACTAAAAGGGATTTGTATTGCTTAAAAGTGCATCAATATACGATAAGGGAAAAGACTATTTTGGCTGAAGATAACTGTATTTGGATTTTTACTACATAAAAGACAAATATTAATCTCTGTTCTCTAAATGCAGGTTTGGCAACATTTCTTGTGAGAAGGCTAATTTTTCAAGATTTAAGTAGACCATATTATCAAGCAGCAGACACATAAATTAAAAATAGTTGTAATTAGTAATCTTGACTTTTTAAGGAACAAACATAATACATACTATGATCTGTATGTCTATGAACTATAGAAATCTCGTTAAATGGTTTGCTAAGATATTCACTATCTGTTTATCTTATCAGTCTAGATATTCTATATAATTGGCGAGTGATGTCAGGGGAAGAAACTTGTTTAGAAAAGCCTCATGTTGTCAACCTGTTTTAAAGTATTCAGCCACAGAAAAGGGATTGGAAATCAATTAATTTTTTAGTTATTGCTAGGGTTGCTAGATTGGGCATAAAATCTAAATTTGAGTTACTTTATATGTAATCATTAATGTTTTATGCAAATGATGACATATTTATAAAATGTTGATAAATTACTTCTAATGTGAATGACTTGTTTTAATATTTTGGTACAAAGAACATGTGTATTTTGGCAACTTGCAACCTTTTGTTTTTACTTTACTTTTCAGATGATTTTGCTATTTTTTTTTTTTTTTAAAGTTGCAATTTTTAAAAAGTTATCTGTCACCTATTGTACATAACTTGAACATCCATTGTAGTTTATTTATTGTATAAAATAAATCAGCATGATTTTCTTAAGAAAATTTTTGTATTTTGCACAATTTATATTATATTAATATATATATATTAACACCTTTAGAAAAAATTAATTTGAAAAAACTGGAAAATATTTTGAATGAAGTGGATGATAGGGCTAGTTAACAAAAGCAGAAATGGAAATAAAAAAAACAGGATAGTGAAAAGTACAGCACATTATCAACAATTAAAGAATTGGAAAAAAAAAAGAAACTGAAGTTGCTTAGATGAGTAACCAGTTTGAACTTGAAAACCATGTAAACAATAAAAAATGAAGAAATACGTTGTTTGTTGTAGATTTTTTAAAATGTTGTTGCAATTTTGTGGCTAATAATGTTTAAGTTCTAGAGAAGCCAAAATTTTTATATATTTTAATTTTTATTATAATTTTAAGCAAATGATGTGCTTTTAACACAAATACTTTTAGCAACAACAATTTTTGGTCAGTGACTATTCATATTAACAAAGTTTAACTAACTTATATGTTAAAATGTATGACTTTGTAATTATTGGCATATTGCCATTGATTTTATCAATAAATCAAATAAACATATTTAAGAAAAATGTTAATTCAAATTTATTTTAAATTTCTTTTATGTTTCCGTAAATCTACTTTTTATGTTATCTAAGAAATAATTGTTTCCAAATTAGTTATTTAATAGTTGCTACTTAATCTGTTATGAGTTTTTTTGAATATTAGTAATATACTAATTATTTTTATCAATTTCCATTATTATTTGGTCATATATAATTCTCTGACTTGACTGTAAAAATTAAACATTTTCCATTAAATGTTATACTATTCTTGTATATACAGTCGACCCGCCTATAACACGGGTTCCTACAGTTCAAATTCCTCTATCACGGTGAAAAAATTGCAACAGTATTCGTACAAACATGCTAAAAAACTCCTATAATTCAATAAAACGTCATTGCTGACTTGTGTTGCAACAGGATTGCACAAATTGTTGAGTTTAAATGAACAGCGGACCTACAAGAAACCATTTATTATTTAATGTCCATAAAAATTATATTTATATTAATGATGTCTCTAAAGTTCAGCAAATTTTTCGCAAAAAAAAAATAATTTATCAGGAAGCACGCGAGCGCCATTCGATGACAATCTCCACTACAAAAACAAGCTTAAGCAACGGCGTAGTCGAACAGTGCACACTCGGTAAGTAATCTTACAATTTTTTGTTTATAGCATAGTTTATATGGATTATTCCCAAAAAATTATGTGTGTTTTGGAAATGTTGAGTCAAATTAGTCTAGAATCGGTTAATTTTATAGAAGAAAACCTTTCAAACAGCCATAGTCCGTAAACTGCATACGTGCCGGGCTGTGATTGGCTGGACTCTGTCCAATGTCGATTGCTTTTCTGTCTTCTTCATGATTTTTCAGAAGTATCAATAATTAATCGCATTGTAATTGTAGAGATCCCTAATCCTATTAACCTCAACCTGGTTTGAACGCCATTTTACAATCGTTGTTCTGACATCCTCCTACTTCTTCAAAAGATCTTTAATAGCAGATATCGGCATAAATCCGCTTTTTCAGAAGAAAACGTAAAAGAATTGTTTCTATCAGAAATATAAAAGGCTGGAATTACAAAAGAAAGTTTCAAAGTTAGGGGGAATACTATCCAATCAGTAAATACTGGGTTGAACGCCAATGTCAATGTCCCCCGCACTCCGAAAAGTTTTGAATTGTTGCCTGAAGACAAAGGAAGACCAATCGGTATTCGTTATTTTACATCGCTTCTTCTGGTGTTTGTTTAGTGAAGTGTTCGTTGTCCGATCATAAAAATCTTTCGTGAAAGTGTTCATTATCCAATCACCCACTGTACTGTTCCAACAGTTCAAGCATTTTTCTTTGCTTGACACTGTACATCTTTTTCCTCTACTAGATCTTTTTTATGTAGCAAGTTTGTATTCATCATACATCTCAAGCTTGTTTATAATGGAAACAGTAAATTTTTTCACTACAGATATACCCCGCCTTACGTCAGTAATTGGTTCCAGGAGAAGCAACGTAAGTCGAATTTACTTGTCTCTGAATCTACTTGTCACTAGGCTAAACCATAAATTACCATTCCCNCAAATTTCCCTATCACGGTGAAAAAATTGCAACAGTATTCGTACAAACATGCTAAAAAACTCCTATAATTCAATAAAACGTCATTGCTGACTCGTGTTGCGACAGGATTGCACAAATTGTTGAGTTTAAATGAACAGCGGACCTACAAAAAAACCATTTATTATTTAATGTCCATAAAAATTATATTTATATTAATGATGTCTCTAAAGTTCAGCAAATTTTTCGCAAAAAAAAATAATTTATCAGGAAGCACGCGAGCACCATTCGATGACAATCTCCACTACAAAAACAAGCTTAAGCAACGGCGTAGTCGAACAGTGCACACTCGGTAAGAAATCTTACAATTTTTTGTTTATAGCATAGTTTATATGGATTATTCCCAAAAAATTATATGTGTTTTGGAAATGTTGAGTCAAATTAGTCTAGAATCCGTTAATTTTATAGAAGAAAACCTTTCAAACAGCCATAGTCCGTAAACTGCATACGTGTTGGGCTGTGATTGGCCAGACTCCTAGAAGCTGGATTCATAAAAACAGGAACGTATCTACCATGTTATAGGGGGGTTGACTGTACTATTTGCTCAGGTACTAAATTTTTAAAATTTTTACCTTTGCATATTTTGGACTGAAATTGCTGGTAACAATTCTCCTGCACAATCAAACAGTGGAAAAACTTTGCTTAGGTGTGTTGCATGTCCAATCTATCAAAATTGTTTGTTGCAAACCAAGAATTATTTCATTATCACTGCCATTGATATTTAGTCTCTATTCAACTTTTATCAAAATGTGCATTTTATTTATCATTTTAATGTTTCTGTTCATTGAAGGATATTTGGGACACTGTTCTGTTTTTGTAGAAATTTTCTATTCTTTAAAATGACAAAAACCACTTTGAAAATTTTTAATAAAACTTATAAAATAAGTTTTATTAAATAATATACAAAAAAAAGTAAGAGAGTGTAGGAGAGAGAATAAATTTTTGTATCTCATACAATTTTTTTCCTACAAAAAAATTCAGTCTTTTGACATTTTCCATTATTTAATTTTTTAAGGTTTTAGAAAAATTCAAAGAACACATTTAGTGTTTTAGTGCATATTGAATACAATGGAAATTGTATGCATAGTTATGTAAGAATAAGTGATTCAGTATGGACACTCTTGTATGTTTTAATATTTTCTATATATTCATGACAATATCTAGAAATGTATTTAGGTATAACAGGAATAAAAGTAGTCTGGAGACTTTTTATTCAGATCTATCATCAAATCAAATTTTTCAAATAAATCAATTAAAAGTAACTTACTTTTTAGAGTAAAATTAACCTTACATAAATTTATATTTATTTACTTTCAGATGACATTTTTATCATTGGTTAGTACTTCTTTATTATATTCACCAAAATTCCAAAATTGTGATGATACATTTCGTCAGTTGCTTTTAAAGAGTGCTGAAGAAGTTGCAAATAAATATCCTGAATTTATTTTGAAGGTAATTTTTTATATGTTAAAAATTTTTATTTTTAAAATGATTATGATTTTGATATGTTATGTATTATTTTAAATTTCATGAAGCACCTGCAAATATATCTTATTTTTTTAATGTATCATCTGGAATCAGCTAAATTATGGTAAATTTTAAATATAGATTTAAGCTACTTACTTGTGATTTTTATTTTGAAACTATTTCTAATTATAAAATTAAACACTTTTTTCAATTATTTATTTATTTATTTATAAACATATCAGTTAATAAAATGTTTTGGATTGTACTGATTTTTGATTTCTCACTAAAAAATTTTAAAAGTGAAGGATTTGTTTGGAACAGTTTTTCTTTTCTTTGTTTGCTAATGAATTTTAAACATAGTGCACTACCAGTGAATTTCTACATATAAAATAGGGACCTATACTTTGATCACAGTTTATATTAACTACATTTCAAATGTAAAAGATTTTTTAATTCACAAATTTACAGATAATGCTTTATAAATTCAATTTTTCATGAATCAGAATGATAGCATTTTTTATTTTATGTATTAAGAACAGTTGTGTAAATTGAAATTAAACGTAACTTATCTATATCGATCTATTTAAAGTCATCTATTTTTTTTTTTTTATACAGGTAATCCTCATATAATGCAGTAGTTAGGTTCCACAAAAATGTCTTGTTATAAAAATTGTATTATTCGAGATACACATTACATACATGTCTTGTTATAAAAAGAGTTTACATTCTAATATTATATTTTAAATGTAAATTTTATTTATCACTAGCTGCAAGGACCCGCTTTGCTGGGTTTTTATTTGTGGGCAAAAAGTAACGATAGTGAAGATTAAGATAATTACATTATAGCCAATCTTACCCGTTTTCACAGAATGCAAGAATTAGGTCCCCCGTTTCCAGACTAATTAGAGAATTTTTACATCCAGTCAAATGAACTATTTTTAATTTGATCAATTTTCTGGAACATTTACAATCGTTCTATAATCGAACCAATTCGAATACAAATTTGANTTTTTGTATCTCATACAATTTTTTTCCTACAAAAAAATTCAGTCTTTTGACATTTTCCATTATTTAATTTTTTAAGGTTTTAGAAAAATTCAAAGAACACATTTAGTGTTTTAGTGCATATTGAATACAATGGAAATTGTATGCATAGTTATGTAAGAATAAGTGATTCAGTATGGACACTCTTGTATGTTTTAATATTTTCTATATATTCATGACAATATCTAGAAATGTATTTAGGTATAACAGGAATAAAAATAGTCTGGAGACTTTTTATTCAGATCTATCATCAAATCAAATTTTTCAAGTAGCAGTACTGACTCAGTACAAAGATTATATGCAATGTACTGAAACAGTAAGATAAGGACAACACTTTTCACCAGAGAATATCCAAATTATTTCTGAGGACTAAATTTCATTTAAATTAAAATCTTTATTATTAGGCTGCAATTCAAATTGCAGACCTATTCATTCCCACTGTTGTTTGTCCATCTGTATTTCATTAACCTTGAAGACAGAGCTAGACAAAAATTAACACCTGATATGAAAAGCTTAGTGGTTGGAGCTCCCAATTATCTATATATGAACTTCCAGTCTGGACCAGAAATCTCTATATAGTTAATTGCTATAGTTAAGTACCATGTATATAGTATATAATCACATGACTTCTAATCAAGACCAGAATTTTCATGATTTTTTAAATTTATGTTGAAAAACTGCAGCTTGGCATTGTGACAATGTCAAATATACATCTATTCAATTCAATATCAGTATTCAATTTTTATTATAATAAACTAAGACTAAATTCTGTAATCAAATTAACTTATAATACTAGATTCATTATCAGGCTTTAACCTGGCTACTTAAATACATTGATATTATGTAATTTGGAGTAAAGATAGATGATTAAGTTGCCATCTTGTATTAAATTTAATAATTAGAATTGAATTAATTAATTTATTTGTAGAATATTTTGGAAGAAAGAATATCAACAAAACTTCAGTTTCTTGGTGTCAATTAGCAGTTTTTTTTAAATCTTTGCTTTTAAATCCTTTTCATGTTTTTCATTATCTGATGGTATTTTTGTGTGTACTTTTAATAAAACTGCTAATTGATACCAAAAAACTGAAATTTTGTTCATATTCTTAAAATTATAATGGTGTATATTGATAACATACTGCAAGTTGTGTTTTGGAAGAAATTCTGTAAAGGATGCTAAGATCTTTGTATAGCATGTTTGTCTTGTACTGTACAAGACATACATGACAATGTTTTGTTATGATAACACATGACAATAAACAAAATATTGTTATTTGCAGCACAAAGTATCATAGTAGTGAGATTTTGCACTAATTATTTATGGCAGTGCTTTTCTCATCTTCATATGGAATGTTTGGAATATATTATTTAATGTATTCCAAAGTATCACCATACCAAATTTTGTTACATTTGGACTGCTAAGTTACAATCACTGTGTTTGTTTGTTTGTTTGTTTGTTTGCTTATTTGTGTGTGCAGGAAATTTTTTAATTTTTGTATGTTGTAAAAATAGCCTAAAATATTTGGCTTAGGTAGTTAACTTAAAAATAATTTTTCTGGTTTATTTAAGAATAAATCAAATAATTTTATTATTTAACCAGTCAAAAGGTCCAATGCAGGCATTGGGGCATACTAAATTACAAATAAAAATAATAATATACTGAATATTATACTGTAAAAATATAAAATAATTTATATTGTTAATTTAAATAATAACCAGGGGTGCCTCTAGTGGCTGTTTTTGGCATACTGTCAGAGATTGCTAATTTTTTTCAGCTTTATATAGGGTGTGTTTATTTTTAGCTTCAATCTCACCCCTAGCGTGCTCAGTCTGTATACTTTTTGTTATCTACCAATGAGCACGATGTTTACTTTTTGCACCCGTGACGTCATTGCTAGCATTCCTAGTATGCTCAGCATGCTTGGAGAATTTACAATGAGCTTGGAGTTTGTTTAAAGATGGCGGCGTTCATTACCGTGTATACTTTTAAGAGTGTGCTAGTATGATGTCAGGCTGTGCTAGGTGTCAGCTCAGCAAGCTTGGAAGCTAGCAAAAAGTAGACGCACCCATAGTCAAAGGCCTGATNAAACATGAATTGCAAAACAAAAACAAACTTATTAAAATTCAAAAAGTACTTAGAGTTGATATGGACTTACTGTATGTGTTGTCAACACTTATTATCTAATTAAATGCTATTTTCAAGAACACAGCTGAAAAAGAAAATTATAAGCAGCATGCAACTTACATACAAAATGCCAAAGGGAATTGCTAGTATGTAAATTACATACTTGTTAGCACAGAATATTATTTTACATTTTTCTAATAAGATTGCCATGCAAAATAAAAAACTTTCACTATATACGGAAAAATTGTATAATCTACATTGGAAGTATGTTGTAATTGAAAGAACATTTAATAGAATAAGGTAAACAGATGAGTTTATATGGACTCGTATCTAAATTGCATTGTACAAGGATTGCTACAATTTGTGAACGTTATATTGAAACTATGTTATATTGAAACCAATTATATTGAAATCACATTTTATATTCATGACAATATCTAGAAATGTATTTAGGTATAACAGGAATAAAAATAGTCTGGAGACTTTTTATTCAGATCTATCATCAAATCAAATTTTTCAAGTAGCAGTACTGACTCAGTACAAAGATTATATGCAATGTACTGAAACAGTAAGATAAGGACAACACTTTTCACCAGAGAATATCCAAATTATTTCTGAGGACTAAATTTCATTTAAATTAAAATCTTTATTATTAGGCTGCAATTCAAATTGCAGACCTATTCATTCCCACTGTTGTTTGTCCATCTGTATTTCATTAACCTTGAAGACAGAGCTAGACAAAAATTAACACCTGATATGAAAAGCTTAGTGGTTGGAGCTCCCAATTATCTATATATGAACTTCCAGTCTGGACCAGAAATCTCTATATAGTTAATTGCTATAGTTAAGTACCATGTATATAGTATATAATCACATGACTTCTAATCAAGACCAGAATTTTCATGATTTTTTAAATTTATGTTGAAAAACTGCAGCTTGGCATTGTGACAATGTCAAATATACATCTATTCAATTCAATATCAGTATTCAATTTTTATTATAATAAAGTAAGACTAAATTCTGTAATCAAATTAACTTATAATACTAGATTCATTATCAGGCTTTAACCTGGCTAATTAAATACATTGATATTATGTAATTTGGAGTAAAGATAGATGATTAAGTTGCCATCTTGTATTAAATTTAATAATTAGAATTGAATTAATTAATTTATTTGTAGAATATTTTGGAAGAAAGAATATCAACAAAACTTCAGTTTCTTGGTGTCAATTAGCAGTTTTTTTTAAATCTTTGCTTTTAAATCCTTTTCATGTTTTTCATTATCTGATGGTATTTTTGTGTGTACTTTTAATAAAACTGCTAATTGATACCAAAAAACTGAAATTTTGTTCATATTCTTAAAATTATAATGGTGTATATTGATAACATACTGCAAGTTGTGTTTTGGAAGAAATTCTGTAAAGGATGCTAAGATCTTTGTATAGCATGTTTGTCTTGTACTGTACAAGACATACATGACAATGTTTTGTTATGATAACACATGACAATAAACAAAATATTGTTATTTGCAGCACAAAGTATCATAGTAGTGAGATTTTGCACTAATTATTTATGGCAGTGCTTTTCTCATCTTCATATGGAATGTTTGGAATATATTATTTAATGTATTCCAAAGTATCACCATACCAAATTTTGTTACATTTGGACTGCTAAGTTACAATCACTGTGTTTGTTTGTTTGTTTGTTTGTTTGCTTATTTGTGTGTGCAGGAAATTTTTTAATTTTTGTATGTTGTAAAAATAGCCTAAAATATTTGGCTTAGGTAGTTAACTTAAAAATAATTTTTCTGGTTTATTTAAGAATAAATCAAATAATTTTATTATTTAACCAGTCAAAAGGTCCAATGCAGGCATTGGGGCATACTAAATTACAAATAAAAATAATAATATACTGNCTTTATTTTGTACAAACAAAATAAATATATTGAAAAATATAAAAACAAAAAAATTTACACTTTAGAAATTAATCTAGTATCAAAAACATTTGATTCAGTACGACAGTCCGACTGGACGCTTTCGGTTAACCGACGTTTCGGTTGATTGGCATTCAGATAATCGACGCTCTACTGTATACAAAATCATCAACTGCAGAGGATATTTAATATATCATCTTCTCATTAACAAGGTATGGAAAGATATTTAACTTAATACGAAGTTAAAATTAACAATAACGGCCAGATATAATCAGTCATTTTTATAACTACTTAAAAGGATTTTTCGGACAAATAAACCAAAATGTTATGTCATTTGAATCCAACACTCACCTGAGTTCAATAATTAGTCAGAAGGTGATTAATTCTCAGATAATTTATTTGCCTGTTTATTATACTGATATATACATTTTGCATGGGAATTCTTGCCAATCCCTCTTCAGTTAAGGTACAATCTGTAACAGAGCCTACACTGCTATTTCGGACTCTTCAAAATCAATCACAATAACAATAGGCAGGTTGATTGTTACTGTGATTAATTAATTAATTTTGAAGGGTCTGAAATATCAGTGTAGGCTGTTGCAAATTGTACCTTTCCCAAAGAAGGATCGGTGAGAATTCCAATCCAAAATGCATATATCAGTATAATAAACAGTTAAATAAAATATCTGAGAATTAATTTAATCACATCAAGTAGGTGTCATGGCTGTTTAAGTTGCTCTGTTGATTAAGATTAGTCTCATCACAACTGATTTATACATCTCTCATATTAAATACTTGAAATCAGGAACATCTTTTAGAATCATCCTTTAATTTAGTGCAAATAAAAGCAGAAAATTTACTGACTATATTGATCATGGAGTTACTGTTGGTTAACATTTTCATCAATTTACAAACATTTTATATTGTTAAAAAGAAGATAAAATATGAAAATAAAAGATATAATCATAGTTTCTGATTCAATGCCAATAATGTCACAATTTTGGAATAAACAACACGACTCAACTAAGGCAGTCAACTTCATGTGATACCTACAGAGTTAATTGGAGATTCAGCATATTCTGATTTAAAGATTCATTGTAATCTGCATATATTTTGTTAGTAGTTATATATTTATTATATAATGTTTTAATTACTTTCATGTTTATAGCTGTTTGAGATAAAAATAATTTCTATTCTAGAAAATAGATTATTTATGTTTATTTCATGTTTTTCATATAAATTTTATTTTTCTTTGTTGAAAACTGTTTTGAAAACCTATGTTGCAAATTTACAGTGAATGATATTACATTTTTTTCTTATAATCAGTAATGTTGTGCTGAAATTTTTATGCTAAATTATGAAATGCCTCCCACTCCATCAGCTATCAATACACTATGTTTAATATTAAACTGCAAGTTGTTATAAACAAACCATACAACTTCAAACACAAACTTGCAATGGAGTCATATATAACTCATATGACATTAGGTCTCAACCTAGTGCAAGTAATATTCATCATACATGGCAGTCATGTTAAACACAGGTTCTCTTCTACTTAATTAATAATACTTAAGAACAGGTTGGGTTCTCAAGGCTTTGTTATAAGTCAAAAACTAACTAAAAAGTACATTTATGCACAGAATAACCACTTATTGTTAGTGTTTGATCTTCAATATACTTAATTAATATGATAATTATTCTCATTTACCTGCTCAAAACTGCTTATTAGCAGATATTTCAAACATGGTTTTTTTTACCTAACGTACTTAGTTCTATAATGTGCAGATTAGTTTCCATGATGAAAGAATGACACTTCTTGCATTTATCTCCATTGCTTTATTTACTATAGTGCTTCAAAAATGCATCCAGAACATAAATCATAAAATCTTATAAAAATTGTAAGTAGAGAAAAATACCATTACTCTAACGCCACCCCAAGAGCAGCATTTGGGTGATGCACAAATAAAAAATGGCAATATGCAATAGAAATTTATTTACCCACATTAATTATTTATTACTGGCCAAAGACTGATTTCAACACAACTCTATAAACAATAAGAGAACTTCACATGAAATTTAAATTTTAGATGTTTAGTTAAATTTTTTGTAAGTAGGGGTGCTCCTATATAACAAACAACGTAAGTATTAAAGAAAGAAGCTGATCATATCATTAGTTTGGAATAAAATTTTTAGAAATTAAATTAATTATTATAGAAGAAAATAATTAAATACATCCTTGAATTATTATATTTTAAAACATCATTATTAACATTACTTGATTGCTAGCTGTTCTCTCAATTAGTTTTATGTTCTTTGGAACATATCATACAGAAACACTCTTCTTGATGGAAAAAGTAGATTTCTATTGTCTACAATTTACAACAAATACGCATTTTGGGTTTTATGCCTCTCTCCAATCCTTATTTTATTATGTATATTAGTAAAACTAAAAATTATAGTGACAACTAGAATAACTAATTATTAAAACCATGGGGAAGAACAAGTAAAACTGTAAAATAAAAATATTCTGATTAAAATGTATAAAAATTGACTAATAAAGATAGTAAAAACAAAAACTTAAAACCAATAAAAACTGGTTAAAAATTTGTAAAGGCTTTCACTCATTATTAACTTTAATGGCATTAAATATTATTTTTCACCATATAAAAATGTATTTTCTCCAAAAAAAATCAAAAAATCCAAATAATTGAATAAAATGATAGTCAGATTGGAATCTTATCTTAAGTAAATAGATAGATTGAGCCTTGACTCAGAAAAAACTAGCATTTTATCTTCACTAGTCTCAAATTGAAATTTAGCATTTCCTTCAATTAATAATACAAGAAACAATCTTAGCAACATCATAAGTATCAATGATTATTTTTTTTTTATAACCAACACAAACCACAGATAACTTTATTTGCACACACATTACTACATCACAAATTTCTATAATGTCTATCTTTATTTCTGCTAATTGAAGAAGCCAAACTGGATGAGATTTATCAGTAAGGCATGTAATAGAAAAAAATCTCTGCTCCTACTATATTTCTAGAAAAATTTTTAAAAAAAATATTTCAATATAATTAGTTTTCTTTGTAATCTTATATATATTATTTTGTGCATTTACAAACATTATTCTGAGAAGAAATCAAAAGGTTTCAACAGATTTCAAAGGGGTCTATGGTTTAAAAACAGATTAAGCAACCGATTTAGAGATTGTAGCTATTGTCACTAGATAAAATCCAAACACCTAAAATTTGACATAGAGTGATCTCTTAAACCAACCAGAATTAAACATATACAATTATAAATTATTAAGTAAAAACAAATAATTCTTACAAATATAAACACAATAATAGCTTTCTAAGGCTAGATTTATTATACTGTTTTAGGAATACAGATGAGATATGAAATCAATACATCACATTTATTAAGGTTTTCCTTGTTGGTATGCATTTTAGACAGAGTCCCTCTTCAGCCAACTTATTCTAATAGCATCAATAAAATTAAACTACAATCAATTTTAGTATTATACATTGTCACTAATTGACATAGCATTACAACTTATATGTACAACCAAATTTACACAGACTATCACATAAACCAGGGATGGACAACCTGTGGCAAGCATTGCATAAAATATGAATAAATATATCAATTTTCCAGCTTAAAAAATTATGCAGCAAAAATTCAAATGTTATTTTCTTCAACTTATGTATGTGAATAGTTTTTTGCAATGAATTTAATAAAAGTTAAAACAAGAAACTGGCTAACAAACACATTGAAACTAATTTAAAACTAGCAGTGACTAATATTTAATCAAATAATTCTGATATACAGGTAACCCCTTATAACACAGGAGTTATGTTCCAAAAAATTGCCATGTTATGCGAATCTGTGTTATACGAAACAAAGAACTAGTACGAAAAGGGAGGTTAGGTTCCAAAAATTAAAAAAAACATGCTATTATATTTTCATAATTATGATAAATATCTTTATTAAAATTTTCTTAAGAAGTGATACATATTAATATTAGGTTGGGGAAAAAGAAATCCATTTTGTTGCTAGATGGCTTTAGTGTTATATATCTTGTAAAGTATTGATGAAACAAGTTCAGACTTGTGCTTGTTGGAAAAGTGACATTCCATACTAAACAAATTCTTTTACAGTTTTTTGATTGGTCAATTCAGTTGTGAGTTATAGGGTGTAAAAGATGGAAGTTAACAAAGAGAAAATTAGGTATGTTTTACAATTTTGCTTCGATAAAGGCAAAAATGCAAGCCAGGCAGCTGAAATTGTGAATGGTGTTTATGGCCTCAATACTGTCACAGCAATTTTGGTTTTGTCGATTCCGTTATGGTAATTTCGATGTTAAAGATGCACCTCACACAGGTAAGCCCATTGTCAAAAATGTCAATAAAATCATGGAAATGATCAAAGTAGACAAGCATGTCAGCAGTTGAAGTTTCGCCCAGGAGCTAAAGACTGACCACAAAACAGTTTTAAACCATCTGCATAAAGCTGGATTCAAAAAGAAGCTCATGTTTAAGTGCCACATGAATTGACGCAAAAAACATGATGGATCGAATTTCCATCTGCAAAGTCTTGGCCAAACAGGATTAAATCGATCCATTTCTTAAATGGATGATGACTGGGGATGAGAAATGGATTACATACAACAATATTGTGCAAAAATGATCATGGTCAAAATGTGGTGAAGCAGCTCAAATGGTGGCCAAACCAGGATTAATGGCAGGAAGGTTTTGCTGTGAATTTGATGGGACTGAAAAGGAATCATCTACTATGAACTGCTTCCATATGGCCAAACACTAAATTTGGACCTCTACTGTCAACAATTGGACCATTTGAAGCTAGCGATTGACCAGAAGCGGCCAGAATTGGCCAACAGGAGAGGTGTTGTGTTTCATCAGGACAACGCCAGGCCACACACATCTATAGTGACTCGCCAGAAACTCAGGGAGCTTGGTTGAAAAGTTTTGATGCATCCACCTCATAGTCTGGACCTGGCACCAAGCAACTACCATCTTTTTTTTTTTTTTTTATCATTGCAAAACTTCCTTAGTGATAAGAAATTGACATCAAGAGAAGATTGTGAAAATCACTTAGCTGAGTTTTTCACCAATAGGGACCAGGGCTTCTATGAGAGAGGCATTATGAAATTACCTTTAAAATGGCAACAAATTATAAAACAAAACGGTGCATATTTGACCCAAGTTGGACCCATGTTAAATAAAGTCTTGAAATAAACGTAAAAATAATGGATTTCTTTTTCCCCAACCCAATATAAATTAAACAATATTTTCTTCATCATCACGAAGCACTAATAACCGAGGGCACTTTCTTTTTGGCAAGATATCCTTATCCTCTGAGCATTTTTCTGCATTATCTTCAGATCCATGCTCTACCTTTTGCAAAAAAATATATTTTAGATTGCTTGCTTTTAGTTAAAAGTTCTTTATATATTTCCTTATATGGCGCTAAGCACTTATGAAGAATAAAGCAAGTATGGAAAAAGGGAAAAACATCTGGCAACTCCAAAAGCAGAAGCATCAAGACCTGACAACACTGAAACAAGTTTCGAGAAGACCATGTATATTGACAGAAGGCAGGAAAAGAAAATTTACACACTTAAGTACTAATAGTTCACAAAAATTATGTAGGAAAATCTGATAGTACGTACGCACTCGAATGAAAAATGTCAAATGAGGTATCTTTCGCACTTAAAAGCTTTATCACATTGATTGAACTGTTGTACAGGGATTTCCCTAATTTCAAATTAGGTAAAGTTCACTTTTAATAACTTTTATTACTGTACACTTCGTGTTGTATGAGGGTTTTACCCAATTCTCAAACCGTGTTAGAGTGAATCCATGCTATAGATGTGCTGTGTTATACAGGGTTACCTGTATTACATTTACATCAGTTCCAGAAGCTAAATTAAGTATACCTATGCTAATTTATAATTATATATGACTAAATAATTGTGATTTACTGGCATGTTTTTTTATTTTCTCTTGATGTCAGTTCAAAAGTTTTGAAATATGGCCCTCACATAGAAAAGGGTTACCCATCTACTATATAAAGCTGAAAAACTGAATTCTTTCAGTCACTATATGCCAAAAATGGCCACTAGGGGCACCCCTAGCTATTATTTAAATCAGGGGTTCTCAACCTTTTTTTACCCATGAACCCATTTTCTTCTTAATTTTTTTTGTGGACCCCTCCATACATTGCACAGGAAAAAACCTTATATTTTTTTTTGTTACAGTGTTTCAAATTGGAAAAATATTTTCATACTGAAGCTCTGAATTTCAGAAAAAGTTACTACTGTATTTATGAACTAGCACTTTTAATACCTCTTACCTTGTCAAGATGGAATTTTGCACAGAACTGAAGGTTAGGGTTAAAATAAATTGATTACATTATACTGGAGGGAGGCTATAAAGCAGGGGTTGCCAAACTTTAACCATCGACCCCCAACCACTTTCCAAAGCCTCACATTGACCCCCACCGTAAAGTTTTATTACAAGTGTATGTGTATGAGCAAAAAAAAAAAAAACANTATACTGGAGGGAGGCTATAAAGCAGGGGTTGCCAAACTTTAACCATCGACCCCCAACCACTTTCCAAAGCCTCACATTGACCCCCACCGTAAAGTTTTATTACAAGTGTATGTGTATGAGCAAAAAAAAAGAAAAACGTTGTGGTCTCTATATAAGAAAAAAAGAAAAAAGGTTGTGACCCCTTAGCCGCATCAACTGTTGCATCGACCCCCTAGTCGCATTGACCCCCCAATGATGTTGCATCGACCCCTGGGGGTCGATATCAACCACTTTGGCGACCCCTGGTATAAAGTTTATAGCCTCCCTCCCTAATCTTCAAGCTCTGGAACAAACTGACGCTGATGGTATAAGATTCTCCTAACAGACCACGGTTTTATAATCTCTCTTTGACCTTTGTCAATGATATATATATGTCATTTACATCAGTGGTCCCCAACCCCCAGGCCGCGGACCGGTACCGGTACCGGTCCGTGAATCAAATGGTACTGGGCCGCCCAAGGAACATTAAATTATTTCCACTTTATTTACTATGGTGTATTTGTCTCGGGTTTGTGCAACTTTTAACAGGCGACGGAACAACGGAATAAATTGGACGTAAGAAACACGCTTCGAGTGTCATTGTCTTCTACTCGTATTATCCCCAGATGGAACTATCTCGTTGCAAAGAAACAAGCTCAGGGTTCTCATTGATTTAGCGTTCTAGTGAGTTAAAATGTTAAATCACATTACTGTATATTCATTTTTTGGTGTAACTGTATTTTATTTTGAAGGCATGTTTAAATACAGTTAAATTAAAATTATTAAATTAAATCAATCTAAAATATGAACAATCAACGTCCCCCTCAGCGGGCCGCAGTAAAGTTATCAAACGTTGACCGGTCCGCGGCGATAAAAAGGTTGGGAACCGCTGATTTACATATTCAATATTTTAAATAATTTATATTTTATTCCTTATGCAAGAAATGAGTAATCAATAAATTGACAATATACTGTATATACCAGCGTTTCCCAACCTTTTTTGTGCTATGCCCCACCTAAGCCTTTCTAAAATTCTTAAGCCCCCTAACATATACAGCAACTACATAGTTAACTTAAACTCTGGACGAGTCCATTTTCGAATTGCCCCCTGTGGGGCGTGGGCCCTATGTTGGGAAACACTGGTATATATTTTATAAATTTAATTTTCAGTAAAACAATTGTTCTGAAGTAGAATTACCCTACAGACCACTAAAATATCACAATTTGGTATTTTTTTCTGTGGACTGCAGTTGAGAACCCCCGATTTAAATTAACAGTAAATTCAGTATATTATTATTTCATGCAGTTTTTTTGGGTTTTTGGCTGTGTTTTAGTAGGGTATGCCAGGAAAAATTCAGATTATTATTATTGTTATTATTTGTAATAGGAATTTATTATTTATACCATGGAATGACACAGCTGCTGCTAGAATGCCCACTAGGGGTGTCCCGGGCTACTAGAATAGAAGGATTAAAAGTATTAAATAATCTAATAATCTTAATCTGTTGTTGTTTTTTGCCAGGGCAATGCCAGGCTTATCTGCTGGTCCCTGACATAAACCATGACGAAGTTTTCCCTTGCCTTTCTTGATAACAAACTTTGCATTTGTATACTCCAATCAGTATATGCTAATAATAATAGCACATTATTAAAGAAAAACACTGAATTACAAAATTATATTATACTATCTGAGATACTTAATATATTTGATAAATTTAATCAATGTTACACACTTACATTTTTCACTTACTATCACTGTTAATATTTTGAAAAATATAGTCTATATAATAAAGGATAACAAACCTACAGACACTGTGCTAAAATAACAACCCTACTTCCTTCATAAACTATGCAAATCTAGAATTTTCAAGGGCCCCCCTCATGTTAAATACAGGTACAGTACCAGGAACTGTGAATTTTTAAACCGACATTGTTATTCACAATGTTTACATTTTTATAATTTCTGAATATATTAGATTGTAAAAATGAAGGCTGTGAAAGAACTACTGTTAAGATGATCTGCAAAGAATCTAATACAGTAAACTATCAAAACACCTGCTGTAGCTAATTTGCATCAATTCTGATCTAATATATAAATACAGTAGAGCATTGATTATCCGAAACAATTTGGGACTGGGATTGTTTGAATAATCGATTATGTATGAAAAATATTAACCTATCCCATGTTGAAATTCGTTCAAATCCTGGCACGTCCTTAAGTACCCTCTCGTGGTCACGCCAGTGCTGCCAGCTAAAACACGCACACCAACAAAAATAATATTGGAGTAGCCCAAGACATAGCCAAATATTGCAGTGCCATAGCACTAGCGGAAATTTAAATTTGCCAACTGGAACGCTTTCAGTTAACCAATGTTTCGGTTGATCGATATTTGGATAATCAATGCTCTACTGTAATGAGGTTGAGTACTGGAATTCATGACTGGCCCATGACTGAAAATGCACATCAGGTTTCCCTTTCAGTTTCCACATTTGCAAGGCTCTTGATGAAGGAAAACCAGTTGTTGACTGCTATAAACTGTTGTAAGACTACACTAACTACTGGATCAGAATAGCCAGTGATCAACCACTGATGCACACTGGCTTTCCAATTCCTGTTATTCCAAGGTATTTAATATTTAACTGACACACCAATCAGAATCATCCATAAAAACTGAAAATAACAAAATCAACAGTTGTAAAATTTATAGTTTTAAAAACATTGCATATGTCAGCGCATTAAAATGCCACCAGTAAAGTCAAGTCCAAAAATGCTAAATACATTAGTATACAGAGAAAATACACTCTGGTACTCTTTCTGCTATTAGAGGCCAAAAAATGTCTATCAGAGCCACATCAAGTTCTGAAACAAACCAGTCCAATTCAAATCTATCTCTGTATGCAACATCACATGGAAATGGGTCTCCTGGCTTTCTTCTTCATTTATATTGACCATGACCAATAGTTACATAAAAGAAATATGAATAAAAATAATGTGCACTAAGTGCTATTGCTTCCAAGTCATGGCAAGAGTTCATATCAGAAAAGGAAAGAGCAAAAGCATGCAAAACAGAAGAAAAAGAAAGGAGGTAAATGGAAAGACTGAAGAAAAAAAGCTGAAACATCTTCCAGGAAATGTAATGGCAGAGGGGGAAAAGAGAAAAAGTTCTTGCATCACTAAATATAAATTAAGTTGGGATCACTGAGAAGTAGAAGTGTGCAAATTATGCTGTGGTTGTCTTTGGTTGTCTAAAAAAAACCCAAACTTTTGCTCTAGAAATATAACTAGATGGCACAACTAGCATTAATGATCAAATTCAAAATCTTGAATGTTATACTATCAATCGTGTGCAATTATATTTGAATTGGTTCATAACAATCCTCTGTGTGGCACGAAATGGAAGGGTTATTTCATGACCCTCATCAGAAAATTGCAATGGAGCAACATGCCAACATTAAGTTCTGTGTAAAACCAAAGAAACCCTTTAAGTTACTGAAATAAGTATACAGGAATGATTGCCTAAGCCAGACACAGGTTTACGACTGATTTCATCAATTCAAAAATGGCCGAGAGTCAATAGAAAATGATTTGAAAAGTGGTTGTCCGAAGACATTGACTACGGACAGTAACATTGATAAAGTGCAACAAATATTAGGAAAGGATTCAAACGTGACCCATAGAATGTTGTCAGAGGAGTTGGGAGTGTCAAAGGACTCTGTCCACATAATTTTATGTAATCATTTAAACAAATGTAAGGTCTGTTTCCATGTTGTTCCACACTCATTGAGAATCAAAAACAAGCATGCATTCATCATGCTCAGGACATCATCAAAACAACTTGCTGCAATCCAAATTTTCTCAGAAATATTGTCACAGGTTATGAGACATGGTGCTACCAATATGACCTGTTGGCAAAACATCAAAGTTTCGTGTGGAAGTCATCAAACGAGCCCACCTGAAAAACTTCATTTCCAAAAATCACAGGTCAAGTCCATGCTCATCTGTTTTTATGATTCCAAAGGTATTATGCACAAAGAATTTGTCCCAAATGGCCAGAATGTTACTAGAGAGTATTACAGTAGAACCTCGAAAACTCGGCTCTCGATAACCCGGCACTCCGGATAACTCGGCCACACCCTGGCAGGGCAAAAAAATCCCCAGTTAATTAATTTTCATTATAGACAGCTTTATAAAAGTATAAAAGCTCTCATAAAGTATTTTTCTGAGGTCTGTCTTATCAGGTAAATTACTGTACACAGTGTATTCATTAATTTTCATTTTCATGTAGTAAAGGCTCTATGCCTTCATAAAGGACGTACTTTTCCTTTGTTTAAGGGTATTTGGGCAGTTTATTCTCTGTTATATTCTCAAATAAACAATACATACAAGTACAGTATAGTATTTTCTGAGGAAACACTCGTACTTATTTTTTTAACCCTGTTCCTGATAACCCGGCATTTTCACAAACTCGGCCACCCTTCGGTCCACATTAGGCTGAGTTTTCGAGGTTCTACTGTATTTGGGTATTTTGGAACATCTCTGGAACCGAATTTTATGCGTACAGTTGAGTATCATGCTCAAGGAAGCTGGACACTGCTGCATGATAACACATCCTTGCACAAGAGCATCAATTTTTGGCTCAAAAAGGTATTGTAACCCTGGATCTTCCACCATATTCTCCCGATCTGGCTCCCTGTGACTATTTTCTGTTCCCAAAACTAAAAATTCCAATGAAAAGGACTCGCTAAAAGGACATTTCCGAAACTGAGGCTGCCGTGACCGCAGTACTGAACCAAGTGCCAAAACAGGAGCTGAAAAAGTCCTTTAAAATGCTAATTACTTGTTCTGAACATTGTATTGATGAACAAGGGCCTTATTTCAAGTAAATAAACAGATTTATAATAATATTTCTTGTAGTTTTTCTTCCTATAGCAAAAGTTCAGTTTCTTTTTAGACAACCTGTATAGATAGTGACACAGAAATGGATGAACTAAAAAATGTTGGCTGTGATTGCAGCAGGTGGTACCATTTAAAATGTTCGCCAATAGTAGGAACCTCTTATAATGTTGCTGCAACAATGCAACTCATTTGGGATGTTTATGTAGTAAATAAACCATAATTCATGTAACTGTTTATGTTAAAGTTTTCCCACTTATCAAACTGAATTTATACAGATAAACTCTGCAGTTGGCATATATAGTCAACGACTGGATCATCAGTTGTTTGACTTTGGAATTTCTTGGTCAACTACTGAGTGAACAGTCCATGTAATTAATTATTTTTTCATTATCTAGACAAAGGTCAAATAAAAAATGTTTTATTTTCCACACAAGTATAGAAAAACTTCATTTTCATATACAAATTTTGCTTTTTGCATTACTACACATGGCAATAAAAAATTATCAGTCCAAAATGGCTTTAAACGGTCGACTACTGGTGCCATTATCTTATGTGAAAGTCCATATAAATTTGGTTATATACATATAAGTTGTAATGCTATGTCAATTAGTGACAATACTAAAAATGATTGTGGTTTAATAAGTTTAGTTTTTGAAAGCTATTATTATGTTTATATTTGTAGTTTAATCTAGACAAGAATCAAACTTGTCTAGATCATACATTATTATTAAATAATTCTTATACATTAAACTGATGACTATCAGGCTTAATAAACTATCTTCATTTCTCACTATTAAATAATAATTCTATTAATTAAAGCTACATCAACTGCCATATAACATCGAGCTATATATCAGTGATAATTTTATTCACAAGTTTTTTCTTCTGTATTCATTATAAACTTTCAGTTAATAATTTTAGCCAAACTTATCTAATATTTGTTGGAATAGGCATAAAAATTATACTTTTATATAATTATAAAAAAGTATAATTTTTTATATGACACTTTGTTATACTTTGCATACACTTCCTCAGTTCAAAGAAAAACTAACTTACTAAATTTATACTTTAGAGACATTATATACAGCAGAAAGAAACAGTAATTCTAAGGAATATAAAAATTGAAAAAACAAAATATAAACTATGATTTCATATTATGCAATACATTTGTCATGAATCTGATAATTGTTAGTTCATTTCTCATTCAAAAGGTCAATCATATTTTTTCCTGTTTTCTTAGCTATTTCTTTAGGTGTACAGTACATATAAGTACAAACCAGAATTAATATTTTGATGTTATTTTTTAATCAATATCCCTAAAAACTGAGCTACAAATATTTAATTTTCATATTAAGAATTTAACTTCTATAAATATTTAATTTATAGAAGTTAAATTTTCTTCTATAAAAATTTAATTATAATAATAATTATTTAATTTTACAATATTTAAAGAAATTGATTAAATAATTTGAAGAAAATTGTATTCCTATAGAAACTGTTTATCATACTCAAATCTTCACACACATCCTTTATTTTTCAAACAGTTCAAATAAAAATTAGAACAATCTGCATATTTTTATATTTTATGTATTAATATAATGTAAAAGTTATCAATAAACAAAATTACAATACGAGAAAAATTTTTAGCTTCCATTTTATATATATATCATATCACACTTTGTTCTGTTGTTATAAGCTATTAAATCAAGTTTATTATTTTAATGGAACCATTAAACTACTAACAAACAATATGATCACAGCCATCACACATTTATCTCAACCAATTATTAGATAAATTTCATGGTATAATAGTGAGAAAATTACAAAAAGAGTAATAAATAGGCGTGAGCATTTAAAATTTGATCTTTGCACCCACGTGTCCCCTTTAGGGTTATATATGATCAAAATTTCCTCAACACTTAACGTCGCCTAGAAGTAGATATCGATAACCTCGAACCAGGAAACAAAAATGGCGTGCAAAGAATGTTAATACGAAATCAATAAACGTAAATCTTAAGAAATTTCTAATTTACATTCGACATCATACGCACTTTTTTTTTTCTTTTTTTACTAGGAAATATTACTTGTATACAGCCGCGCTATTCTTGGAACCATAGACATTATCGTCACGGTGATTCCAAATATTTCAAATTTCAAAAATTCGAGTAAAAATGTAAAATTTATATAAATCCAGAATGAAAAAGTTAATATAAATACGTTTATTAAGTAAAGAAAGTTTTTAAAAATGATTTAAAAGACATTTTTCATAAAAATATGTTAAGCCTTAAATCAAAACCAAGACCAAACGATCGAAGAAATTTTTAAAAAAAATTTCCCGAATTTAAATTAATTTAGAATAATTTAAATCGGAATCAAGTAATAAATTTGTGTTTTAAGTTTCAATAAAAAGTTTAAATTTCACGTCATGTAAATCGAAACGTTTAAAAATAAACGGGATCTTAAAGGAAAGATAAGAAATCCAAATTCCTAAGCCTATCTTTAGGCCTAGTAAACGTTTGGCGCCTTCGAAACTTAAAAGTTTATTTTTAACAAACAAGTAATAAATATATTATTCGATTATAGATATTATCGTTTTAAATTAAATCATTCGTTACTTTATATTATTAACTTACCGAATTATGTGAAATTTCGTACACAAAAATAGAAAAACGTACGAACGCAATGAAATAACACGTCTTCAACTAAAAAAAAAAACTAAACCTTTGCACGTGCTAAAGTTTTCCGTTAGTGTTGCCACTCTGAAGATATTATATCGTTTGGAAATTATTTGTTACAATTACATGTTTAAAAAATGTTTGATCGATTGTATTAATAAAATTTACCAAATTTTATTTATTAATTAATAATAATAATTTGTTTTAAAATTTAATTATAATAATAATTATTATTTAATTTTACAATATTTAAATAAGTGAAATCGATTATTTTTGCTTTGTTTATAAACAATTATTTCAAAATGGACATCCGTATGGCCGAGGCGGATAATATGATAGTCCACTGCTCTGGGAATCTGTGGATTCAATCCTGACGGATAATCTCAGAAAGTTTACATGGGCAGTCTGTTACGGTTATATCAGGCCCCGATCCTCAAAATCTACTCTCCCCATTCTGGGCATGGTCGAACCCACGATGAGCCTGAAAGAGGACCTATAAATGTCCACAGGGAGAAAAGAAAGAAAAATGAAAAACATATTCCAGTATACCAGCCAGACCGGAAATTCGAAGCAATGCATGCACCACCATCTTCGTCTTCGTCTTCAGTGTTTATATGGAGATTTTAGCTCTTTATAGGCTCTTTCTCCGAATCACCCACTCTCCGGTTCCACTACTTAAATCGTCTGGTTCGTGCTATGTATGCCTCTAACGCCGCCACTAGGTGGCGGGGTGTGAGCTGTGTCGTCGGCGCATAGATCTCCCACAGTGTGCTATTCTTATTTAGTCTCACCCCCAGGGCGGTGCCCAGGTCTCTGCGAGCCACTTCATATTTCTGACATTCAAGCCAGTAGTGCACCGTCGTTTTCCTCTCCGTACAGTGAGGGCATTGAGGCGTGTCATGTAGCCGTCTGGAGTGCAAAAAGGCATTCAAAGGGGCCGTTTCCGTGCGCAAGAACGCGAGAATCGTCTCCATGTACCTGTTCGACGCGTATTGATAGTGCCAGTTGACAAACGGACAAAGATAGTCCCTTCCCTTTCTCCTCAAATCAGACGTCCAAAGATCCGTGAGCTGCCGAACTACCCGCTCCCTGTCAGCCTTTGCCACGTCCCTGGGCATTAACCCGCCAGATCGATCCATCAGGTTCCCCGAGCCTCGCCATCCTATCTGCACCTTCGTTAATTAATACCCCTGTATGTCCTGGGGTCCACCCTGCCACGCAGGCTTCCCTCCTTGTACTAAGGCCCGCTGCCAGGTCAATAATCATGCCCGGGGATGAAAACCCCACGTTCGCCACAGCAGTGAGAACCGACAAGCTATCCGAAAAAACAGCGCACCGCTCAGCAATGCATGCACTAAGTAGCTAATTCTTATATGCGGACGTATTGCTGCTTCCTACTTATGATGTTTCTACTATTTCCGATATCTGAGTTTGGAGCGATAAATGTAAAAGATAACGATCGTTGATTGACTAATTAAGAAATTTCTATTGTTGTAGTAAGTAGAGTAAGTTGACAGTCTTGTAGTGTAATCTGTCGGATAATCCAATTCTTCATAAGCCTTTAAAGGCCATAGTCGAAAAAGTGCCCGGAGAGGGCACCCACATTTTCTCTTACAACATCTATTAAAATCGAAAAGTGGAATTTCTTTCCGCTTATCATGTGTGTTAGAAATCTTATTTTCTAATGTATTTTTGCTACGTAATATTATTTTTCTAGAAAATAAGTTATTTGCTGACTTTTTAGCAAAATGTGAAATTGATACGCTTATTAAAAATGTATTTTGTACATTTCTCTGTAAAAATACAGAGAAATTAAAAGTTTTCCACTTATTTCTTTGTATACAGTATTTTCTGTATGACTTATGTGGTGTTTGTGACAAAACATGCGTTAAATATTTATTTAAAATTGATCCTATCTTAATATTTTTGAAAAGCGCGAAACCTCATTTGCATGTGCCTAAATTACTTCATACTACAGGCTTGTGCATCTGGCTTGGCGTCAATATAGCGAATAGCATTATCTGTAGATACGCGGTCACGCCCCTATGTTATAACATCTGTAATATGCCACTTTCTGCCAGGAGATGGCAGTGGCGTGCCGTCATTGGAAGCGGTGGAAGCGTCGCTTCTCTTGTATTTTCTAAAATATAAATACATATTAATTTTAATTACATGAAAATAATCGCGCAATATTTTATTATAACCGCATTATGTATCTTATTACAAATTTCTATACTACATGTGAAAAAAAAATTGCAATTGTATATTCGAATATTAGTGGCAGAGTGGAAGCTTTGTATTGTCAGCTTCCAGCCAGATTTGCGCATGCGCTTTACAGAGCACCAACCTCACCCGGTTTAGCTGGTGGAAGCCTAGGACCTTGGTTGGAAGCTACACACGTATAACGCTTCCAATTCTATACAGGACCGGTTCTGGGCTGTTAGCCGCCCTCGTCCGATTATGTGAATCATGAGTAGATTTATAACTTAAACCAAACGATAAGGATTTACTGGTATGTTTTTATGATAGTTCTGTATAATTGACGGGAGTTTAAAAAATCCATTAAAATATTTGATATTTTTATTCCGCTCTCCAATCTTATATTACTTACGGATTTCATGTTAGACCGGTGATATTACGATTTCGTATGTCCCATCTATAAAGCAATATAAAAAAAAACGTGTGCAATTCTTGTACCATGTTAAAAAATTAACTTCGACAGCGTCATTTACAACTAAATTTAATGAATGAGACAGATGCACGAGGTACAGAAAAAGCTCTAGAATTTATTCTCCTTAAATTTACGATTTATGTATCCGTTTGTCATAAAAATTTGTCTTTCCACTTTTTTCCCAAGACTACAAATATTCGAGTACAAAGTAACCGGTTTCGACTTATTTCTACTTAAGAAGTAGTTAAATAATTAAGCGATTATGGAATTGGGGACATAAATAAAACCCTGATGAAAGAGCCGAAATTTTACTTAAACAAAAGCTTAACCGAACCAATCTCTAGCCGAGTACAGTGGGGACTGATTTCTTCGTAATATTAGATGTAATAAAAAGAGAAATTTTTCCAGTTCAATGACAGTGACCGAAAAGTTGTAAATTTTGGAAATTTCCGTGGACTCTGGTCCGAAAACGAATTAGTTAGAAAACAAACGACAGACAATCTATTAAGTTTAACATATTTAGATTCTTACAGCTTTGGTGAGAAACGTTTAAAATCTACAACAGCCCTGTCCGTCCTTTGAGATATACTAATGATGCGACGAAAGAGGTATTTGATACTGACCGGTATCGGCATCCTGGGGATTTGGCAGTCCGCATGTATGCACGCTCCGCAACCGTCTTCTATTCCATCCATTAGCCACTCGTAGGGAGCTATTTGACTAAGTGCATTGTTTTAAGATTTAAAAAGTAAAGAATATTTTATGTTATTTTTATGTACGTTTCTTTACAAAGCTATATTTAATTATAATTTTCTTTAAAAGTATATTAATATAATTGAAGAATATTTTGTACCAGGTATGTATAGAGTTGCCACCTTTTTAAAATCGCTGACCCGGACGGCAGGTGAGGTTTGTTCGAACAGAGGTTTCTGACGCATGCTGGTTCTAAATCAGTTACAGTTAGCGACTAGGGAGACTTGGATTGGAGTAACGCAAGTGACCTAGCTCTATTGGATATTGGAGGTGTATATGATTACGAATGAACAGTACAAGCAAAAAAAAAGAAAGGTCGGCAGGTTGCGCACGATATCCCCGGACAGCGAGTCGGATGGTAACACTATTCTGTGCTCATTTCAATCGGACTCCCCTTCTTTAAGCCAACGTCTACCACACTAGTAATTCGGTACACGGGGGAAGAAATATATGCGACGGTTTGCATATAATTTTGTACATATTCATTTCAACTTGCACAACCCGGAGAAATATTAATTAACCCCGGAGCCCGGAGATAACTCACTCAATCCCGGAATCTCCGGGTCAAACCCGAACAGGTGGCAACCTTAGGTATGTACAGTACTGTACATTCACCACACATTTTATTTTACCAAGTAAGTTTTTATTATTTTATTTATAATTGTAGCCCTTATATCGTGGCTAGCGATTCGGAATGTAATTGTGATATTAAAAATACATTTAGAGAAGTCTGCGGTTTTTACTGGCTTATCGAACAAACGATACGAATGGACCCTTGACCATCACTGACGCGCAATTAACTGATTGCCCCTGGAAGTCGGCTTCTTACAGAAACACAGCTTCCCTACTATCAAATGTCACGACACGCCAATGGTAGATGGTGTTTGATCGTATTTAGTCCATTTTCTATTGATGCTTTATTAATACATCAAATCGCTATATTATCTATTGTTTGCTGAGCAAACAGTTTTTATTACACTAACGTTTTCAACCTCTGTTTAGTATAGATCATACTCCGGCTTTAGAATACAATGTAAATATTCCAAAATGGAACGTACCGTTTTTCAAATTTATAACATTTTAAATTCAAAAAATTTTTAACTGCGCATATTAAAAATAATAAATAAACAAAAATACAAAGTAAACAGCAAGTAATCACAAGGAATCCATGATTTAAGGGTTTTTAAGTCCCATTCTTATTTCTGTTATATAGGGGAGATCGGGGATAGTTGTCACAGTGCAAATATCGCCTATATAATCAAAACTGAATGGTCACGTCGTCTAAGAGTAGGTTCAGTTACCGCTCGTCTATGTCATTACAAAATGTGAATAATATCTGTTCCATTGTTTTCCGTAAATTAGCGGTTAAAAGATTTACAGCAAGTCGCGTAAACTTTGATGCATCATGTCCTGTGCCATTTAAAAACTTGCAATTAGTAAAAGGTGAATAACAACTGTATTTCCTATTAGATGGGTCCTTAATGTATATACACATTGCGAGCAATCGAATTTTCTATTTTGAAATTAGAAACTATGAACCGACTTGTTAAAGAAGTTCATTTGGGGCAACTTGTCACTAAGACTGACTCATCAGAAGAGAAAGAAAAGACCTTCTGTTTGGTTTTGGTGAGGGTTTGGTCTCACGAGCTATGTACAGATGTGTAAATCCATATTATGTTTGTCACAACTATGACACTGAAGATAATATGTAAAAATTCGAGTTACTGTACTTGTTTTTCACAGAATAAATAATAGTATATTAATAATCTATTTTCAATAAAAATTGGCACGAGTAAATGTCATATTACGCAAAATAAACTCGGGAAATATGAGAACTTAGACTACGCATACCTTGTGACAATAAACCCCTTATTCTGTGACAACATACGCCGTCTAGGAGTATGTTGTCACGGTACCATAGTTTTTAAAATAACTATGACAAAAAGTTATTGAACGTTCATATATTTATAAACCAAATCAAAAGATATGTAGGTGTATACATTTTCACTTAAACCTAAATAAATTGATATTATAGACCCTAAAATTAGAAATGACTAAAAGCTGTGACAACTAGCCCCGGTCTCTCCTATTTCCACGCTGTGGAAGTGTGTTAGCATCCCTATAGTTTAGGCACCCTTTATTTATTTTGCTTTCGTAAATTTCTACTTTTTTCATATCCAACTTAATGGATGGAAATTGCATTATTTTAATGACTTTCGCTTTCTCCCATTTTACAACTGCTCCTTCAATCTGTGCCATAATCACTAAGATTGTGTTGCTGTGCTGTTTCCTCAGACGTATTGCAAGGTTTCTTTGAGTCACACCCATATATTCTTTTGCAATTCCTAACTGTTAGTTTTCAAATGGTATTTTATATACACCATATTTCCTTGTTTTTATTCTGTCCTTATCATTTCGTAGTTAATTATAAATATTGGATGCTTTTTTATACATCATTCTCGAGTTTTTATAAGAAGTTAGTTCATTCACAACACTTCCCAATCGGTTATTATATGTGAATTTATTAATTATATCGAAGTTATTACATGTTTTATCTTTATTTTTATTTTTTTGTAACTTTTGATTAGACAGACTAACATGGCAGAATTGCTGATGAGTTTCAGTGAGTGTGAATTGTTTCGCTGTTAAAATAGTGTAAATTTGTAAAAATATTTGCAAGACAAAGTTCTTCCATCGTAATTTCACAATTTCTACGAAATTCCCGGACAAAATTAATAGTTCACCCGGACAGTGAGTCAATTCCCGGACTGTCCGGGTGAAAACAGAACGGGTGGTAACACTATTTGAGACGGTCCTGTAAGTTGGTACAATATAAAAAGGCTCTTCTGATGAATGCTTTAAATGCCGATAACTTATATCACACACACATATATATTTATATTTACAAGGTGCGATAATTAAATTCCAGGACGGGTAATAAAAGGACACAAAGAACATATAATGAAAAACCCTTTTAATATGTTTCAAAGTAATCCCCCTGGAGGGCAATGCACTTCTCGCAATGCTTGCATAAGTTCTTGAAACACTCGGTGAAGTCACTTCCGTTGATAGGTCTCAATTCCTTGGTCACTATGCGCTGTATGTCCTCTAGGTCGTCGAATCTTCGTCCCTTCAATGTGATTTTGATTTTCGGAATCCAGTAAAGAGGGATCATCATCAGCATCTTGAATGAACTGTTGACACGCTTCCAACCGGAGATGCTTTTGGTCCTCAGTGAGATAGTGCGGAACGAAGCGGGAGCAGATTTTTCTTTTGCCCAAATCTTCGGTGATGATTAAGCGAGTTGTCTCCAGACTGATACCAGTTGTCTCCGCTATCATCCGAATAGACATTCGATGGTCATATCGCAGCGCAGGCCGGATGGCCGAGCGTTCAAGGTGGTAGCCTACTGCTCTGGGGGATCCAGGAGCTAATCCAGACTGGTCAAAGAATCCCCAGGAATTTTTCAGGGGGTGGTCTGTTCGGAGATGTTGGACCCCGTCCCTCACTACCTGGTCGCCCCATTTTGGGCTTGGCCGAACCCATAATGGGCCTGCTTTAAGAGGCCCTCTTAGTGCCCACAGTGCGGAAAGAGTAAAAAAAAAAGTCATATCACAGCAAGTCTCTGATTTTTTCGATGTTTTCTGGTGTTCGAACTGATTCAGGTTGTCGTCAAAGTTTTCCCGACCATCCCTGAAACGCGCAAATCACTCGAAAACACGAGAGCGGGATAGGGCATCATTCCCATAAACTTGCTTGATGAGGGCATACATCTCTGTTGCACTTTTACCCAACTTGTAACAAAACTTAATGTTCGCTTTTTGTTCTGTGACAAAAACGTGATAGCACTTTCTCACAGCAATATGTGAATGGAGTACAGAAAAGCAACGAGTTACGAGACACGAACAAATCTTCGCAGACAAGTAGCCAGATGGTTGAACTATTATGACAAGTTTCTACATGCTGACACTACAGCTCTACACGACCAGTCCCGGAATTAAATTGTCACACCTTGTATATTCCATGGATTTGCAAATGAATTTTGGTTCAGGGTATCTCAAAATCAAAATATGAAGATTTGCAAAAAGTCTGGAGAGTCAAATTTGACACGATTCTAACACTTTCCCTTGTTGTGTATATAATAACAGCCGGGAAAGTACATAATGGTGTTCCACTTTCTCAAAACATAATGGTGTTCCACTTTCTCAAAAATGTTAAGAACTATCCAAGGGAGACGTTTTATTTTACTATGATTCAGTGAGGTATTGGGTGAATAGCGTGTTTACGGCCGTACTTAATTTTTTATTAATAAAGCATGCTAATTATTCAAGTAGTATGTCATATTGTGTATTCTGTGTAACTATCGATCCACATTTTAATTACCGATATCGATCGGTGATTAGTGTGGATCAATAGTTACACAGAATTTTTACTGAACATTATGACTCACATCAAACAACTAATTATTTTGCAATGAATTTAGCACAAAAAGAAGACCAAAACAGAAAGAAAGACAAAATTTCGTTGTTTATACTAAAAAGGGTAAAAAAGAAAAATCTCAAAATAAGAGATACACTAATACAATTGTCATATATGTTGTACGTGTTCGGATATAACATCGAAATATGGACAAGAAAAAAATGGTATAGATATTATTATGTCATCATAGTAAATGTTTTATTGTGGATTGCGGTGGTAAAAAGAGTGTTGTACTTGTTCTGGCAAAAGTATGCGATATTCCGTCAATGGATGGATATGTCTGGTTTTTGGGGAAAGAAAGGCTTTATCGTAACTTTTATGTTGACTAACTGGTGCATATTTGTAAGTTTAATAGTTACTGTCTTTAATTTTACAAACGCAGCAACAAATTTTGATGAAATCATTTTCATTCTGGACGAAACGAAAGAAGAAGGTTGGAATAATTTACAAGCAGAAGAGATAATTTATTATATTTATAAAAAATTATCAATCGGAGTGATATTTGTTGTGGTAATATCAAGTGTATTGTTTTCTGTAGTATATATGAAAGGAAAAATGCAACTTTCTTACCAATCACCCGCTTACTTAACTTCAAATAGTTTAAGAATCATATACACCCTCTGGTTTTCTTTCGAAAGTTCATATACCATCGGTTGTTTCTTGTGGTATGGTGTAATGTTGGTTTTAATAACAATCGTTATCACCTTAAGATATCAGGAAATTGTAAATCTTCTATCTTTAGCCACCAAAGACAAAAAGATATCAATTAGTTTCATTGATTTAAAATATGATAAATTACGCGAATGCATCCGCATCACAGATAAATTATTCGGAAGGCCAATGACTATACTGCACATTATATTGACAATAATGTATATAATAATAATATATATGTTACTCTTTTATGACGATATGGACTTAGAAAATATCTTTATTTTAGGAATTTTGCTTTCTGCCTGCGTAATTATAATTACAGTTAGTTTGTTTCTAGCATCTTTAATTACCCAATCAGTAAGTAAATCATAAATTATTTTTAATTAAGGATTTCAGGATATTCTCACAGATAATGTTACTGAAATTTAATACATATTACATGTATTCAGAAATTAATTAATGTAAGAATAAACAACGTAATATTTTATTTAAATTACTTTTAGGCATTTAAACCATATTACGAATTATGCAAAATTATTAGCTCTTCTCATACTTTTGAGGATCAAGTAAAGGTAATTAATTTTTTATTTTTATTTTTATGTCGATTTTAGATTTATATTTAGATTTTTGTTAAAGTAAAAATGGTTTAAAATATATTTTTTCGTTTCTTAGCTTTATCATCTTTTATCAATAATTAATAATGAAACTGTGGGTTTGAATTGGATGGGAATTTTCATTATTAGTAAGGGGTCAATTTTAAAGGTAAGAAGATGTTTTTAAAATTCATGAATTCATTTTTAAATTCTTATTTTGATTTACGAAAACATCCCACGCATAAAATGCATAAGATGGTTTTTATTCGATTTTTATTAACTTTTATTAGGCAAGAATGTATTGGGCTTGGTTTTATCAGACTTTTATTGAAATTTTACTCGGAAGAATATTTTTATAAATTTTGTTTCATCTACCTGTATATATTTAAAACGAATTTTTATTGATTAGGATAACTTACTTTATTAGGATATTTTGTAATAATTAATATTGTAAACTTGTTTATTGATAAATTAAAATTACAAAATAAGAATTTAATAAAATAGAATAATATAAAAAATAAAATTTTTAATTTTCCTAAAAAACAACAATTTTCTGTAAGTACTTAATATACTGTTTTAATAATCAAATATTAGTGATTTTTGGTATTCATAACGTTAAAATTTGTAGAAAATCATTTTATACATGATTTTCTCCTAATATTCATAAAATTTATATTATGCCTCTAATGTTTTTATTGTGTTTTAACAGTTAATATTAAAGCACAAAAAATATTAGAGACAGTGTCGGACTGGCAACAACTTTCGGTATGGGAATATGTACCAAATACAATAGGCTCATACTGTATATATACATGGGCGGATAGCCGAGGTGATTAACATCAACCTACGCTCTGGACGACCCGGATTCATCCTAGGTCCTCCAGAGAAAAATTCGGATCCGGATTCAAACCACTCCCGAAAAATTCTTGGGATATTTTCAAAAAACTCCAGATATTTTTCGGCGAGTGGTTTGTCCTTGATATGTTGAGCCCTCGTCACCTGGTCATCCCAATTATTGGTCTGAAAACGTTTTCACAGTGTCCTCAGGGTGGAGTCCAAAAACCTCATAAGATCATACAGCCTACGGCTCGAGTTGCGATCAGTCATGTTAGATTAAAAGTTACAAAATGTACATTGTGGGGTTGAATGTTAGTTCATATAAACCGTAACATGACAACTTATGACCTTAATTAGAATGACTTTTAAAAATTGAATACAATACACAGCGCTTTGGTTTTTATTACTTATTTTTTATTATTTATTTATATATATTTATTTTTTTCAAATGTAATATAACGTATATTAAAATAATGAACAACCATCGAGCGACTGGCACGTCGGAAAATTCCCGATTTTCCGGTGGGCCAGTCCACCATTGATTGATCAATAATTTAATTTTTACCGTAAAGAACGTATTTTAAAATAAAAGTATGCACCTCAAATACTACTCTCGCGATAATTAATCAATTAACGCGAAATACCACTACACGATTTTACGACTGACCGCAAGCTCCACTCATTACGGGTAAGGCTGACTCACAATGGAGCCGGTAGTACGAATGAAGAATAGAAAACGACATTCCCTTATTATGTGATAAATTATGGGGTTTTGAACCGGATTAGAACTTGTAACCATCATGTTCTTAATCTACCATTGAAACCATTACTCATAGATAGTTTAATAAATTGTTTTCATTTCAAAGAAATTAATTGTAAATTTTTAGATGTATTATCCCAAAAAATTATTTTAATTAAAAATTATATTTTATTTTGATTTAGGTAATAGGATTTTTGATATCAATTTATATATTTCTTCTTCAGTGGAAACAACTGATATCAAATAACAAACAATGTAATGAAAACTGTACTGAAACTTGTGGTTAAGTTATATTAAACATTGAAGTTTTTAATGAAAACANTGAAGAAAATTTCTGTGAGAAAGTTTACAATTTGTATATTATGAACCATTTGTTTGTCAAAATGCTTAAATTTATATTTAATCACTTCATCGAATAAAAATATGAAATATTTAATCACACCGGAGAAATTTAATTCTTGAAAGCGTTTTGTATAAATAAATTTTAATGTCATTTTGAAACTAAACATTTCTCCAAGCTGGAACATGAGGCGTATCTGCCATTTAATTTTATTATCCTTATTATTTAACGTAAGTATATATGAAATATTTATAAAAATGTCTGAACATTTTATTTTAAAATTAAAAAAATAAATCAATATTTATAAAAAGATGACAATATTTCCTAAAAGAGAAGTTTTAGCCAAGAGATGCTACAGAGATGATGAATGTGGAATTGGTCAATGTTGTATTAAAAGAAATTGTAGAGGATATGCACGCGAAGGTGAGTTTTTAGTATCGTTTTTAGAACGCGGCTATTGTTATTTTTAGAATAAAAATTCTCAGAACATTTTTCTCAATGAAAAAAGTAAGTAATCTTCCAAATGATAACGAATTTTCAGTATCATATTAACAATTGATCAAGATAATTCAATTAATCATGCTCATGATTGAACAATACAGTAATTGTAAAAGATTGATTAACTAATGAGATTGACCAGTGATTGAGCAATGGTTGGAAAATATTAATCAGTGATTGAACTATCGTGCTAAACTAACATATGTGTACGAATTTTAATTTAAACGTTTAAAGCCATCTTAACAAAGTATTCGATTGATACAATTCGAAAATTCGAACATGAGATATCTCAAATTGTTCATTTTATTTCATGCCACGATTTAAAAACATCGCAAATTGTACATATATAAAACATTGCAATAAAAATGAAGCAAGATAAATTATAACATTTATATTTATATTCGTAAACACAAAGACATTTCGATTGTCAAGTTCATAATTTAAGAATATTTCGTAATATTTGACTAATGATAGTGCACTAATAATTCACTAAAATAAACATTTTAAATGCAAGTTTACTTAAGTGAATGTAGTAGTAGCAGCTAACAATCATAAATTATATGGCTTATACATTTTATCGTTAATTGATTTTGTTGTTATAGATTTAAGAACGCTACATCAAATAAGTCATTAAAGAAGTATATAATTGTTTTATTTAAAAAAAAAACAATTTCACCTCTTTGATATAGTACAAAATTATTTTTTAGATGCACTATAATGTTCTAGAGATTCTATAATGGCGTTTATCAAATACAAGTCACGCAATAAAGTGTGATAGCCAGAGCCGTCGAGAGCTTGTATGGGACCCAGGAATGGAGCGGGGACTGTAGCCATTTTTTTGTGTGGTTTTTTTACCAAATGAAATACGTAGAATGTTTATTTATTAATAACAAGCAGTTTTAAAAATTTTATTACCTATTTAGTAGAATAACATTAATTTTATAGGAGTAGAAACCACATTCCTCCTCCCTCTCAACGACTCAGGTTATAGCCTATACTGTATCCATGAAAGGTATATTGATATTTACTTATAATAAGAAACTTGTATTCTTTTAAGTAATTAACATTTTGGCTATTAAGACATAAATCTTTTATTTTAAATTAGGTTTAAGAATAATAAAAAACTTTTTATTTTTAATGTATTTAATTTCCGTTCTTAGTTTTCTATACGAAGTAAAAAGTATAGTTAAAATTCGATTTATTATATTGGTTTTCAGCAAAGTACTTTCTTGTTTGGAGAGAAAAATTAAATAATGAAAAATTAATTTTATAAAAGTGGAACAAAATTAAGTTATGAAATTGTCATTTATAAATTATTTAAAATAATTTCAACTAAATAATTTAATTCTATAACTTTTAACATTTATTTTCTAAACCAAGTGAAAAAGCCACTGACTGACTATATGTACAGGAATGAGAGTTGCCGATTTTCTGGGGTCAATATCGCTGCTCCCAAATATCTATAGTAATGCTAAATATCTCATTCAAAAGATACTTGTTTTTTTTTAGGTAATGTGCAAAATTTTCAGGTTTTTCTATAAAGGGGTTGACGAATTATAAGCAACTGAAAACTGCAAAATCGTCAAAAAAGGCTGTATTTTCTTCCTTTCTTTATCCGGCACTATAGACGCTCCTAGAGAAAAATCTACTGAGTCTACAAAGCTCAAATTTTAATTTTAAGCCTCTCTCGTTATTAGTGAGTTGGTGAAATTTCCGGGTCGATAATTCAAAGTTCACAGGGTTCCTCATACAGCTATTTTACTTTTATCGCTTAATTTTTCCCTTAATTTTTTACGTAAAAAAGCAATTGCTATTCAAATAAAAATATCTGAGATATAAAAAATTATGCAATTTGGATGACAGTCAAATTTTTTCTTAGGAATTTTTCTTGAGAATTTTAGATTAAGAATATGATAAATATGGACGAATTTTCAGGCAGATTTAACATTATGCCTAAGTTATATGAGGAAAATAATTACCATTTAAAATAACAGACCATACAATGTAAGGCAAAACTGCTATAAGATAAACGATTTACGACAGTCTGACTTGCGATTTGCCATTATGATGATCTTCAAAAATTGTCAAAAAAAATTTTTTAAAGAATAAAAAAATCTAGCAATGAATTGCGTAACTTTCTTGGCTGTTATGAGATTTCATTTAAAAAATAACTTTTATTTATTTATTATTAACCATAATAAATAAATAAATTCGTGTGTTTGTGCGTGGCGCCATCTATTATGCAATTTTATTATAAAAACTGTATATTATTAATTATTACATAATAACAGTCTTAATTTTAAAGACAGAGATGGAATTTATAAAAAAAAAACAGAAACTGTAAATGGTAACTTACATACATACAAGAAAGACATCGACCGTACACTAAGTGTTTAGCCGGCAGAAAAGAGGGTAAGGGAAAGAGGGGAAGGAGGGAGAGGAGATAGACAGTAGAGAAATGGTAAGGAGTAAAATCTTCATTACGTCCGACCCCACTCGAGATATGGCTAGGGTTGCCACCTGTCCGGGTTTGACCCGGAGACTCCGGGATTGAGTGAGTTATCTCCGGGCTCCGGGGTTAATTAATATTTCTCCGGGTTGTGCAAGTTGAAATGAATATGTACAAAATTATATGCAAACCGTCGCATATATTTCTTCCCCCATGTACCAAATTACTAGTGTGGTAGTCGTTGGCATTAGGCGCAGTGCTGCTTTTTTTTTTTTTTTTTGCTTGTACGATTCATTCGTAATCGTATACACCTCCAATATCCAATAGAGCTAGGTCACTTGCGTTACTCCTATCCAAGTCTCCCCCTAGTCGCTAACTGTAACTGATTTAGAACCGGNCCTCTAGACCAGTGTTTCTCAACCTCTAATGAATCGTCGCCCCCTTCACTACAAAATTCCGATGCCGAGGGACAAGGCTAACGCCAAATTCGTACTGCATTGAATAGACTAGTGACTAGTATAATATTATTTGTCTAATTATTGTTCGATATAACGAATAAAATATCTAATTATTCTTAATATAATGTTTTACTATATCACCCAGAAAATTGTTTTTCGCCCCAAAATATAAATTGTTACTAATCGCCCCCTGAACATGGAAAAACGCCCATATGGGGGCGATATCGCCCCCGTTGAGAAACACTGCTCTAGACAGTAACAGGTGGTTGTTGATGTTAATTGGCTTTTTAGTTGTAATACATTGTAGCTATAAAAAATTTTATATTTTAAGCCTTTAAAACTCCCAAGAGTCCAATTTCTCATACTTTTATCGCTTAATTTTTCGCTTGTAACGATAAATTGCATTGAAACGAATGATTTTCATACAAAATCTTATTCAGAACAACAAAAGATCAAATTTATGCAAATTAAAACATTTTATAACGATTTTACTAATGGCGTATTGAATTCGGTCGGAGGCCGTTGCCGAACGCCAACCGAATCGTAACGTCGTCATCTTGGGTCTTGATGGAATAATACAATTATTAAACAAAAAAAAACCAGATATCCGAACGAAAACATCTGAGATGTAAAAAACTGACCAAGTAAAAACTTATGACAATTTAGACAACAGTCAAAATTTTTTCTTAGGTTTTTCTCCGGTAAAAATAAGGCTGGCGTTTCGAAGCAGTACCCATAAGATTTTTACCTGTATTGTTTTTTTTTACATTTCGCATCGAAGCGCCAAGCTTATCTTTACCACAGAAAAATTCCTAAGAAAAAATCTGTTATCCAAATTGTCGTAATTTTTTACTTGGCACTATTTTTTTTTTATCTGATGTTTTTGTTTGGGATATATATATATATATATATATCCCAAACAAAAACATCAGATAAAAAAAATTGTCGTAAAAAATTACGACAATTTATATATATTACGACAAATTACGACAATATATATATATCCCAAACAAAAACATCAGATAAAAAAAAATTGTCGTAATATATATAAATTGTCGTAAAAAATTACGACAATTTATATATATTACGACAAATTACGACAATATATATATATCCCAAACAAAAACATATATATATACAGTATATGGGAATGGGGCGGAATGGAAAAGACGATTTACATATGAAAGAGGTGAAGGAATTAGTTTGCTCCCTACAACACGTCAGTGTGACTAGAGATTCGCTTTGTCGTTGACTAATAAAACGTTGCGTCGTGATTTTTTGATGAAATTACAAGTGCATCAACATTAAAACAATGAAAGTATATGTTATATTTTATAATTTAACCAAATTTATATAGTCTAGTTTATTAAAGATTTGTTTGTTGTTTGTATTTTTAGAATAAAATAACGCGCAAAAAGTAATCATAAATGTTTTTCCTACTTGATTTTTTGAAGCATGTGCTTTGGAGCACAATTGGACGGTTTCCCATAAAGGAAAAGTAAAAGGAAAAAAAACAAAGTCTAATAAAAAAGAAGAACAAGGGGATGATTACTCGGAGATGATGATACGACTTGCCTTTACTGCCCCGAGGCTTACAGTCGATTGAGGGTTAATGTTCATGTGTCGCATGCAAAAATTGGACCAGTGTCTTGTGCGGGTTTTGACAGCGACTATGACGATTCCGTGTTGGTTTACGAGTTTTGTAAGCAACAAGGCTAATATTTTTTTTCTAATATTTGAGCAGTAATCTCATACCTCATTCTCCCCGGAGTGCGGGGCGGAACGGGATGTGGGCAAAGCTTTTTTTTTAATGATTTATTTCTCATACAAAATTGTTTTTTTTTTAATATAATTTAAATAATTATGTGCCAAATATAATAAATAAAAGATATAATGTAATATTTTTGTTATTTTTCTTTTATTGTTGACATAATTTTAACTTCTTCGTTATCTACCCCATTCCGCCCAGGTTCTTCTATATTGAACTTACCTTTAAAGATACCTTTCCCCGCTGCTTTTTATATTTTTCGTTGTATTTGGCCCACTTCCTCATAACTTTATAGCAGCTTAAGTACATCTGACTACCAATGGTAAATACAGTGTTCGAAAAGCCGCACACGTGTGTGTTAGAAATCAATTTTATTTTGTGAGGTTAGTATACGAAAATACAGAAGTTAGTAAAACAAAGTTTATAATCTGATCTTTATGAAAAACAAAATCAAACCATGTTATTACAACATATGTTCGAAATGGCCTCATTCACGAATGCAGGCGCCAGCTCTTATCATGTTTGATGCCACTTGTGATACCTGAATAATGATACTGGCAATCACCACTATAACGTTTCTCTTTCTTTAGATCAATATTTATTTAAACTATTACTAATGCAAAGAAAAAAATTGGCTAAGCTTGCTCCCTCTTAATAAGCCTTGAACAAGAATTTTTTAATAAAAAAAAAATGTCAAATTTAATTCATCTTGTTTGAAATCACATATCCAACTATGAATTTGTTCTTTGAAAATTGTACAAATCAATAATTATAACAGAAAATAAATTGTAACAAAATATTACTATTGCATTTTCATGGTAACAATTTACCATAATCACTGCATATTATTTTAAAAGCCCCACTACAACAATGCTACATAATAGTGCTGTTGTAGTAGTGTACAGTACATTTACTGTTATTTCAAACAAAATTATTGAATTATTACATCTTGTATGAAAAATATAAAATTAAAACTGCATGATTTAGTGAAAAATTAAAATGTTTTAAAAGATTAAGTAATTAGAAATATTGTATCATTTACAACTGTTCAAATAAAATTCTGTAACTTACACATCAGTGGACAACAATGAAACATTATTTGAAATGAAAAATTTTTAATCATTTATATTTATTTATACATTAAGAAAAATAAAAATTTATGGTTTTGTTTTTGATTGATTACATTAAATATTCATAGTTGCAATGACAAATTGGTTATTTTTTGTAAGAAAAATAACATTTGTATATAAAATAAATATCAAAAACTGATTTTTGTTGCTTCCAAACCATGTATATAATTTTGTACTTAGTTTTATAAACTTCAGAAATAATACTATAGACAAATAATATGTTTTAAAAACATTACATATGGATAGTGTGAAATTGAGAAAGACACTCATAATTATTTCTATGTATAGATTGAAAGAGAAAATGGTTGAAAATTGATGTAATGCAACCTTGATGTACCTAGTAAAATCCAGTTGAAAATTTCACCATCATTTGGCAAAATCATTACAATCACTTGACAAAAAGTTTCAAAATATTTTATGTAATACTAATAATAATAATAATAATTTATAATTAATATCAATTAATAAATAAATTTTTGATAAACAATTTTCCTCCTTTCCTTTAGCCATATATCATATCTAAGAATCCTACAAATTCTACACTATATACATGATTCAATTTTATATAACAACCTTTCTTTCATTCAGTAAAATTGAAAGTAAACTGAGAAAAAAAATGCATTTATTAATAAAAAATCACAACCAAGATTCCTATGATATTAATCCCTGAAAATGTGTAATTCATGGACAATTTTTTAAACAAATCATTACAATATAATAAGCACTCAATAAGTAATATCATAATTATCACATTCAATTTATAAAACACTCCAATGCTTTTACATACCTAATTAAATTCAATAAATTATTCTGAAACAAGATTTTTTCTAATTCAAGATGCTACGTTTTGATTGATTTATGTAATCATTTTTTTATTACTGTTTTATATTGATTATATAAAAATATATATGCAAAAATTGCAAAGGCATATTTATTGATGGCCAAATATATATATATATGTTTTTGAATGATTTTGAAGGCATATATTTATGTATTAATTTAAAAAATTTTGAATCTATTAATAATACACAATAATGTGTATTTATGTAAACAAAATTTTCAGAGATACTGTTTTATCCATAACATGCACTGAATATAAACATCTGCTTCTACATCCACTTTTGTTAAGGCATGACCATCATCATAAAAGATTAATCTGAAAAATAAAAAGAACTTACTAATTATGTATTTATATTTAAAAAAATTTAAGCCATTAAATTGTGAGCTTTTTTACCTCGTAGGTACTTGTCTAGCCTTAAGTATATTATAACATTTAATCCCTTGTGAAGGTGGAACTCTACGATCATTCTTTCCAATTATGAATAAAATTGGAATTTTCACCTAAATATATAATTAAGAAAGTGTAAAATAGTTTAATTTCACATATAATTTATTCAAATAAAAAAAAATTTGATAATTTAAGGATATGAATAAGCTATATTTTTCTTAATAATAAGATTTAAATAACAACATATTTTCTTATATAATTTTTCAATTAAACCCTTATTAATACATTTAATAGTTATTTATTATTTCATTCTTTCTGAAATCATATTTGAAAATCTATCACATCTCAAGCTTTCTTTTCTATACTTTTCAGTTTTTTCTTTAAAGTCTTCTTGAATTCTAACTTCCTTGCTTGAATTGCCTAAATTAGGAAGTTTGGAGATCAATTCCCAAATAAGTAATTTATATTTCTGCTTAATAAAGTAAAATCTGACAACAAAGACAAGATTTTGTAGTAAATTAACAAGTTCTAAAACAAAGCTGTCGAATATACTGCCTCAATTTAGTTAGAAAAACCACTATTTTCCACTAGTTAGGAAAACCTCTTATTTATATTCATAGTTTCATTGAAACAAATTTTAAATTACATGTTATGGATAAATGATTTGCCACTTTTTGTATATATGACAAAATATTTTGCTGACTTAAATTTGAAACTGTAGAGGAAATACCAAACTTGTTAATCAGTAATTTTAAAATATTCAAGTTATTTATTAAAAAGTTGAATCTGCTAAAAATTAATTTGTTAATAATGATTTGAAATGAATTTTTATCTACAAGTGAAAAGACAATAAATAAAAATTTATTTATTGAGAGTAAAAATATTCACTCTCACTAATATGGTAAATTTAAAAAATGAATCTGAAGAAAAATTGATCAATTTTTAAAATAATAAATTATTCATGAAAATTAGTATCGACCAATCACCATTATCAAAGATACACAAAATAATAAGAAATTGTTTTCAAATCTATTTATTAGATAATTTTCAGGATGTAATCAAGAAAACAGACAACAGAATTATAGAGAATCCACATTATAAATCTTATGGATAATGAGAATGCTAGAACATTGGATTTTGAGAGTCTTTATCATTGAACCTTAATATAAAATCTCTGAGAGTATTATATAACTACATGTCCCAAATACCCACAAATATCCTAACAAGATCAAAGAACTAGTTGCTTTGATTTATTATTCATTCTTCACGTTTGGTGACTATGCACACAAACAGAAAAGAGGAGTGCTCATGGACAGTCCATTTGCCAGGACACACTGCATATAAAAATTGGAAAAGTTTACTCTTCCCAGTTTTGCACAAGATTTTATATTACACAAAAGATACATTGATGCTATTCTGATTTTATAGAAAAATAATGATAATATTGAATGCTACATAGCCTCCTTGAATATCAATTATTTTGGTTTGAACCTCAAGCAAAAGGAAGACTAATAGCCTACTACTTCAATCCATTTTCTAGATATTACTAGTTATAAGGAATGGGCAAATATATACTAATATATTCACTAAACCCCAATTTCATGTTTTTTACATCTCAGCAAACTCTTTCAATCCACACCAGAACTGAAGATAAATACTCAGAATTAAAACTGATTCTTAATATAGCACACTCTCTTGGATATAAAAAAGAAACAATTATCTGATTCTCACCTTTAACTCATCTAACTTATATAAACCCCAAGAGACTTCAGTAGATTCACATACTCTGTATTCAGTAAAAATGACATCTATATATAAAGAATTAGATTCTATCCATAATCCAGGATCGTATGAGAGTAATTCAATAAGTAAGAGCAAATTTCAATTTATTGAGATGAACAGTACATCATATATACAGATCTGAATACACTCATCAAAAGTGAAATTGCAACACCTTGAAAAAATGCATGCAGCCATGTGCAATTGCAGCAATGGTAAAGGTGAAAGAGATAAGCAAATGATTAAAAGAACAAACAAAGATATGCAACATACACCTGTTTATTCAGTAATGAATATAGCCCACAGGCAGCTATATAAGCCACTATAAAGGTAAGACATACTATCAACAAGGCAATTAATGGTTGTCTGAGGTATCCCTTCCAAGTTGCATCCACTGCAGCACACATGTTGTTTACAGATGTGGTGGTGGTCCATGGTTGCACCAGATGTTTGATGGGAGAGAGATCTGGAGAGGCTGCCAGCCAGGGAAGAATGTGATTTCTGTTCAGACTGGTGAGAGTTTGGTGTGTGGTGAGAGTTTGCAGTCAGGCATCATTTTGTTGGAAAACTATGTCAGGTGCAGTCTGCACCAATGACCAAACCATAGGCCCCACAATTCATGTGATGTACTAGTCTCCTGTCAGACTACTGGAAATGTGTACCATGGCTGTCTGCTGATTAAACACAATGCCTCCCCAAACCATGATGCTCAACGTGGTTCTTGGCAAAACAGGCTGGTACATAGTGTTCCTTGGGATACTATCACATACGTCATTCCTCCACATACAGAAGAAGGATTCATTCATAAATAATGTCCAATGCCATTCAGTGATCCAGTTGCAATGACAATGACACCCTGCCAGGCATGGAGCCCTATGTCAAGTAGTTAATGGCACCTCTGTTGCTGGTTGCCATGAGTGCAGCCTGACTTCATGCAACCTGTTGCAAATGGTTTGGGTGGACATAGATGTACAGTAGCTGTTGACGGCAATAGGTAGCTTCAGATGTCATGTGCCATAACAAATGGGTTTCAACGGGTCATTCAGCAAATCTGCTAATCTGTATACACTGTTGTGTACCACTACAATCCACCCCCTCTTCAGCATGTTTGCAGATATTCCTGCATTCATCCAGTCACACATCACTGGATGGTACTCATATCATGTCCAATATGCATGGCAAGCACACACATTGACAAACCAAGGCTGTGCAGCTCCAGGATTCAGTCTCATTCCCCAGCCATTAACTAGTGGTATTCAGCTTGCTGTCATCTTCAAGGCACTTTCTATGCTTCTTTGAAAGTTCAGCTGCCATGGCTCAGGCTGATGGCATTTATAGCCTGAGCCAGCTGCTGACCTTTATAGCCTGAAATTGGGTACCATATGACCTGATGTGTACACAAACTTAATCATTTGCATATCTCTGTCACCTCTACGAGTCCTACAATTTGCAGGTAACTATAAGCATTCCTTCATGGTGTCGCAATGTCACTCTTGAGGAGTGTAAGATGAAATTTTTTCATAAGTCACTTCAATGCAGTTTTTGCATCTTTTAACAAGCTTCTGTATTCCAGTAAAAAAGTTTTTGATTATTATTGAAGCCAGAAATGCACCATCTTCTTCACCTCATCACTAGTGTAAAATTCTAATCCCTACAACAAAATATTTGTTGTTTTTATAATTGTTTGTCCCTTTTTACAGTTTGCCCAATATATATGTATATAGTAATATATTGCTGGAAAGTGAATTTTTGTATGCTGATCATCAAATGAAAAATCATAATGCTGACCTTTCAAAACTGAATGGTAACAGTTCATAGAATGGAACATTCCATTCCATAACTGTTTAAAGAGCAAAATATATATGTTGTTTTCTTTCAGCTTATTACTTGTTCTTTTCAGCATTTAATTTATTTAGCTAGTTTTCTTCATTAATAAATGCTAATATTCTACTTGTGACACTAATTTGATACACTAAATAATATTTATTTTTATTTTAATTATTTAAGTAAATTTTAAGTGTTTATTTATTGATTATATTCTACTTTTATATTTCTATATATGTAAACTCACATTTTCTATATATCTTATAGGAGATTTTTCCCACATTATTTTTAGAATATCTGGACTTGCAATTCCATCAAAATTGAATTCCTTAAAACCACATTCAATCCATCCCCTAAATAAATTGGAAACAATATGTATTTTAGTATTTGCATATTAATAGAAAACCGGTTAACGTAATCTTATAAAACAAAAGGAGGTATTCAAAAACATTATTTAAATAATGTTTTTGAGTACAACAGCATTTGAAAATAATATTGCACAGCTAGTTTTATTTTTACTCTTAATAAATTTGTGCAATTTTTGTTAACATTTGTAGTAAATAATATTTCTTTGTTTGTAATAAGAAATAGCAACAACATTTATTATATTTAAATTTTATTATAAATGTATATAAAAACACATAAAACTAATAAATATTTATACAAACTTATATTTACTTGAAAAATTATGTGACAAAATAATGCACAATCTGAATAATAAATAAGTAAACAGATTACACATACAAAGTAGTGATGTAACGAATATTCGATTACTATTCGGTATTCGGCGTATTTTTCGCTATTCGGCTGAATACTGAATATTAATCACTATTCGGCCGAATACCGAATACCTAAAAACAGGAGTAAGAAATAACAAAAACACAGTAAATTAATCATTTTGGTATTTAGATTTAATGTTGTGGGGTTAGTGTTGTTTGTTTATATTTATTTATAACTTGTAACATGCACAAAATAAAAAAGAAAATAATAATATTAGTCACATGTATCCACAATTTATAATTACAAAGATCAGCACACGTACACATGTATTCGTTCGAGAATCATCGCACACATGTGATGGTCTGACACTGCCTATCCTTTTTAATCACTCGTCTTTGCTCTTTCCTTTCTCTTTCCTGAATCTCTCTAGTCGACGTATGACTATGCATACATCATAATATGCACTCACGATACTTTCGATTCGTCACTTTTCCGTCGTAGTTTTTCCATTTTATAATTAGTGGCTCATAGCTTGGTGATAACGGAGAAAAGAGACAGTTTGGATGTTGGTATATGTCACAGTTATGATTTCACAGATTCCAGACAGCTCGGTAGCCCAAACGGTCCCAGGCTTTTGCCTGTGCACGCTAAATGACTTTCATTACAAGCATTTAGCTTTCCAAAGTCTATGACAACAATTGTTTGGCATTGACGGCCGCAAATTTTGCGCCAGTAAGCTGCTTCGACTCGTTCGATTATGTTATCAACTGAACTTCATATTTATTTTCACATTTTCACTTCGCGGTCCTTCTCTGTTCTTTTTCCGTTATTTACACGTGTAGGTCATTTCGTTGTTATTCACATTTGATATCATCATTTATCGCATACTGCCATGACGCTATTGTCTGCCAACTGTTAAGAATTAACGCTATTAGCGAAGCATAGGGGTGACAGCGGGGGGGGGGTCCTTGTCATGAGGTTTGTGCGCCAATTTTCGTATGTGCGTTAATCAAGCCGAATAGTTTGCACGAATATTCGTCCACTCTCCTGGCCAAATATTCGGTATTTGGCCTGAGACTGAATATACTATTCGTTACAACACTAATACAAAGTGATTATAAATCATTACAAATATAACAAATGATTATTAACATATTTAAAACATCTGATTCTTGGATAATAGCAAATGTAATTTAATGAAACATATCATCATCAGCAGCTTATGATAAAAACTGTGGAACTGCAGCACTCCCACAAAAAATAAAATCACAAAATAATCTCTGTTTTTATTACATAGTAAGTATATAAATTATTATACATGATTAAAATTAACTTTTTAAAATGCCAATGATGATAAAAACGGTGCACAAAATAAGAACAATTCTTATAAAGATGGTTGCTTGTCATGTATCCTTCTGCAACAACATTGTTAGGCCAAATTTTGATTATGCTGGTGTTTTGTGTTAAAATGTATTATGACATGTCATCATATCATATCATGACTGCAGATTTAAAAACATTGCTCATATTGTTTTATTGCATCAGTATAGTTGTCATCAGACTCCAACAAGTTAGTATTATTCTTGAGTGCATGCTTGAATGTATGTTTGATTTTGCAAAAAACTATATGCTTGAGAAAATGGAAATTATCCAACTACTGAATGAACTTGATGAAGAGGATGAGATTTTGATTGCAACAGTTGCAATATTAGTACAACATAAAAAAGAAACTAGTTGCATTCAATACTTGCTGACAAATCAGTATTTGGTGAATTACATCACTTAGAGCAAAACATAAAAATCAAGAGTGATACTTAAAATGCTTCTGATGGCTGATAAAAATCTAAACAGTTCAAACTTCATGTTAACATGTAACATGTATCTGATGCCCTCTGTCATCAGATGACACATCAACATAATGTGAATACTCTGACAAAGATGGATGACTTGGTTTAATCTTTAACATGTCATAAAATGCAATAATGCATGTTAACACAAAACATCAGTATAATCTGAATGCAACCTTAAACAGTGCAGTTCCATCCCCCATTCATTTGTCAGAGAACAGTCCCAATCATTCAGCCACTCATCTCACCATATGATAAAATGCCTGAGATTGCACTGCAGTGTTTAGAACATTGTCACAAGAGTACACAATAGAAATTTGTTACTGGGTCAGAGAAGAAATGCAAATACCATAACCTGTAAATGTTAATATAAAAAAATAACTCAAAAATCATCATTTTTGAGTTATTCATACCAGTGAAATGGACTTTGAATGTACCAGTACTTCTAACTGCAAGAATATCATATTATATTAAGAGACAGAATAAAATACCACTAAAGCACAGTATTTCAAAATTTTTTCACAGAGATGAATCAAAACTATAACTTCAAATGATTCATGTGAAAAATCACCATTTTGGAGTTACAACTTTATTGCATTTACTGAGCAATTGCTAGTATTATGTTCTGGTTATCAATACTTTATTACGCTATCTGCCAGTACTGGTATACTGATGCATTTCAGCTGAAAAATAGTCCTGATAATAATAAAAATAACTTTATAAATTTTTAATGTGCAGTATATTTTCTAAATATATTTTAAATTAAGAGAAGTTCAAATTACCATACAAACTGAAAAATATTTAATCCTTGCTAAATTCAGTTCTGCTTACATGTAAAAATAACTTTAATGAGCAATTATTTATTGTGACATCTTCACAATGCTGGGCTGCAATTTTTAATCATATTTTTAATAGTCTTTTAATTTAAAATATATGCTCTCCATCTCAAATTAGTATTTCCACCTTGCTCCTATATATCATACTTTTCTGTTAGCAATAAAGTCATGTTGGTCATCTAACTCCTTTCAGGGGAAAATTTTTGAATTGAAATAAGATGATTTCTAGTGCAAACTGGAAATTTGTATATAGTTAATTGGGGGACTCATGTTTCTAATCTTTTCATTTCTGATCTTGGCTTTCATCTATATAACTCCGTTCTTGAGATTACGAAAAGACAGACAGATGGACAACAGTGGGAATTTATAGGTCTACAATTTTTTCAAACTGCAGCCCAATGACTAATTATTTTAATAGATTCATTTATATTCTATTTATTATATTTAAGATTGATTCATTTGTTAACAACAGTTGTCAAATACATTAAGATTATAATACAGGGGGAGTCAGAAAAGTGGCTAATATATGATCTCATGGAGTGCAGACACTATTTGATTTACTAGGAATGGGATAGTGGCATTTACAAGCCAAGTGTTCAAAGCAATATTAAAATCATGTTTCATCAGTCTCACAGTCGGCCAGTTGTTTTTGTAATTGCTCATGCTGCAACTGTGATTTGTTGCTGTACATTCACTGTCATCTTAGATACCGACATAGGCAATGTTGATGCAACTCATGCACATAACTTCTTCTTGGAAAAGAACTCCAAAAAGACTTCTTCAAATATCATTCATTAGTTCCCAGTAAATCATATAGTGTCAGCACACCATAAAATCAAACCTGTATGAAGTCACAATTTCCATTCATTCAGATAGGTAAAATGGTATCAATCACTATGAGTGAAGGATGGGAAAACTGATTTGATCCATATTGCTGATGACAAATTTTGGAGTTTGACAAGATTTGGTCCAGAAACAACTACATGTTGTTAGGCAGACACAATCACCTTGTGGTTGTCTGGCCAATTAAATTTAAGTTTTACTGAATTATTTATAGTCAGTATAGTTGGGCAGATGTCCATAAGGTAATTTGTTAGTATATTCAATAAATATTTACTAATTCAGACAATTTTTGTAAATAAAAATTAATTTTAAAAAATCCAGACAAATCCTTTATTCTAATCAATTCTTGTTTAATAACCAATTTTTCATGATCAAAAGTAAAATTTATTGATTAAATATATTTAACTTTTTCCCCTAAAGTGGGTACTTTATGGCTTTTCTTTGGCTTATCAGAGTTACTAACATCACTGCCATTGCATTTTGGAACCATGTTTGCAAAGTAATTAACATAAATGAAACAAAGAGAACTCTGGACAAAGACTGATTGCTGGTTCTAATGTTTAGAGCCAAGAAAGAAATGAGTCATAACAACACTTTCCCAAAATGAAAATGAGTATGAATGAGGAAGATGTTGCAAGAACTCGTACATTTTAAAAAATGATCCGGATTTAGTATGAAGTTAAGAATTTTTATTTTATATATTTTCCATTTCTTTCCCCCAGATTTCCAATAATATATGTCTCAAATGACATGTAGTTATTACAATCTTATTACAACACCTGACCATTTGCTGAGAGAATTCTTTAATAACAAACATTTTCAGCCTACTACCATAAACCATCATCAGGTTTTTAAATCAATTTTAGAAAGTGTTTTACAAAGAGAACACTCCATTTAAATTTTAACTTAAAATCCATATTTAGAATACTTCAAAAGTTACATGAATTAAATAAATAAATTATGAAAAATATAAGGTTAATAACAAATAAAGTTAAGAAAAATACAAAATAAAAATTAAGAAAGTATAACATAAAAGTAAAGCCAAATATAATTGTAGGTAAGGTGACCTACTTTTTTACAATGAAAAGGAGGACACTAATAAATTCAAGGAAAAAATATCGTAAATATGAAACATTTTATTCATTGCAACAATAATACACTATAATAATCTCTACTGCATGACTAGGTGCCATGTCGTGTTTCAATAAGAAGTAAACAAAGCCATTTGCGCTCTCTCTCTCTCAAGATCTCCTGTGCAAAGAGCATGTGTCTCATAATTGCATCTTGTTGCACTGTACAGAGCCTTGATGAATCATCATGTTAAAATACAAACATGACATATCACATCACATGCAATGGATTGGTTCGGCATTGATTGAATACAGAGATTTACAGATTAGTCTTCAAATATTGAAAAGGAGGACATGTAGGAGGACACTTTTCAAGGGAGGACAGAACTTAAAAATAGAGGACAATGGTCACCTTATTGTAGGGGAACTTATAACTCAGGATTTTTAAGATATATTTCCAAGCCAAAGGTTTTGCATTTCATTCCTAGCATTTAGGCACTATTCTTTGATCTTACTCTTGTATATCTTTATTTTTCCCATACCAATGGTTGGAAAACATACTGTTTTAATAATATTTGCTTCATCCCACTTTATAACCAAGCCTTCTACAGTGTCACTAAAACTATATTACTATAGCTTTTTTCCACAGTGTACTTGTGTTCCTTGAGTTGCATAATGAGGTTTCTTTTTGTAATTCCAACATAATGTTTTTTGACCCCTAACTGTTGATTTTTATAGAGTATTTTGTATACTCCAGATTGTTCTTTCCTTAGTTTGTCTTTATCAGGTGATGAGTCTGTATATGGTGAGGTCTTACTGTAATTTTAAATTAAAAAATATTCTGAACCCTTTATTTTTGTAAATTATGCAAGGCGTATATTTTTATTTTTTATAATATAATGAACATAAAATAAATGAAGTAAACTTACCGGCAATATCGACTACTGGATTCCTACAAATACCCAGTTTATAGAAATCCTAGTTTTATTAAAAATTTATATTAAATATAAATAATGAAAATTTGATTATTGTAATTTCAAACAAATAGTATTATAAAAAACACTTACTGGATATTGGCCACTAAGATGAACAGTAAGAAAACCTCCATGAGATCCACCAAATAATATTAATTTATTTTTATCTATATTTTCTGTTTCTAGTAATTTCTCTACAGCATACTAATTAAAAACAGAAAAATATATAAGTAGAAATTACTAATTGTATGTTTAATGATAAAAATAAAGCAAAACAAAAACATTTGATTTAAATTAAAATTACATTACAAATAAATTATAATCAATTTTTAATGAATTATACTAAAAACGAAAATAAAATTTTAAAGTGATCACATTAAAAATCCATACATAAAGTTTGAAGTGCTGTAGCACTAGAGTGTTTAGACATAACCATTAAAAAGTTGGCAAGTGAAGATAATGTGCATTTGCTCATTTGTATAAGAAATTTAATGTTCACAAGTTGTGATGTGTTCGTGGCATGCAAGTTCAACAATAAACAACATCAAATTGAGAGCTCAGATTTACAATAACAGCATGAGTGTTCTAGTACACCAGATTTCCAGTGTTGTGAAACATTTCAGAATTGGATGTCAAATTGTTATGTAGTGAATGGACTGAAGAGTGACTAAACAATGCATATAACTCTAGGATTCTACAGAATTATTAAAAAGATTTCCACAAATGCAACATGTCACTATAAAAAGCTTGAGTTCAAAAGTCTATGTGGCTCATCATCTATGTTTGTTCAACCTTCCTTGAACTTTTGAACCCACTTGCAAGCTATTTAGTGATATGTGTGGGATGCCAGACATATGAAGAGGTCGTACCTATTTTTGTTGGCAACAGTTGAGTGAAAAGTGTTTACTTTTACTATCCTGAAGGGTTGGGATTCTTTTTGTCAGGTCAAGTGGAGGAGGAGAAAGGGGTCGTCGATCAGACGTCAGCAATATCTGAATAAAGAATACCATTAACAATCAAAAACAGAAAATTTATTGGATAACAATCGGACATTCACAATATCCACATTGACTGACTATCGAGATTTTCTAACTGAATACAAGAAAGGGGCCAAGAGAGAGTTTATACATTTGCTCTCATACCTCTTGATTATTCCCACGAGGGTTTGAATGTCCGAGCTGGAGGCACAGAGTTCCAAGAATCGCAACTCAACATCAACTAAGTAAAAATTCCGACAATAGCTCATCAGTAGGGTCCGGCTTCTACTCGTCTGCCGTTAGTGAGAGACTCCCCTTGAAAGGAGGGGGAAGAAGTGGCTTTTATTGCTTTGAGGTGGGAAAATATGTCATGTGAAGTTCTATTGTAGAAGGTAAAGATTATTGGAGCTGGTGTGGAGGCTAAAGGTGTTCCTGTGGAGGCTAAAAGTGACGAATTTGGACTTTAATTGTAAACTTATCTTGCAATACTAGCTTTATGATGTTTATGACGAGAGAATGTTGACATTTTTGGAGGAGGGTTGTTTATTTTCCCAGTGAAATGTTTTTTCTCAAATTCCTTAGACCAATGGTTCCCAATTAGTGGTACTCGTATCCCTAGGGGTACATGAAATTGCACGAAGGGGTACGTGCGGCAATCTAAAATCGGTCGATTTAAAATTTAAATGCATGTACGTGATGAAGCAATAAAAAAAATAATGGGTGGACCATAAAAAATTCGGCAATTTACAACATGATGTCAAATGCACAAATTCATTTATTTGTAACTAAAAATATTCTCGAAATTTCATTAAAAAATGCATTTGTGACAATACCTAAATGAAATTCTTAGGCAAGAAACAAAAATGGTACAATTAACACAATTTGTGTTAATTGTACATTTATCATTATTATCATGTCAGCAAAGCAGCAATAAAATATTTACTACCATTTTGCACAACATACCTCTGCGAGAGCGGATTTTCGGCCATGACAAACATGAAAACTAAACATCATCACCGACTTCAACTCGAAGATGACTTGAGACTGAAGCCGACTAAAAAGCAACCACATTTTACAAAGTTGTGCAAAGAAAATCATGCACATTTGTCACATTAAAATTAAATAACCTTATGTTATTTTCATTATTATTAGAATTGTATTTTAAAGGTAATAAATGTAAAAAAAACTTATTCTATTTATCACTTTCTGTCTATCCACAGCTTCGTCTGCATTATATCAAATTTTCTCATGGGAGTAAGATATTTTCTAGCAGTAAAATATAGCCTATGTCCATCTCCAACATGTAAGCTATCTCTGTGCCAAATTTTATTAAAACCTGTTCAGCAGTTTAGACATGAAAAAGGTGACAGACAGACAGAATTACCTTCGAATTTATAATATTAGGATGGATTAATATGAATTTCTGCTATAAGTGGTATGCAAGTTTGAGCTCTTTCTTGAAGTGGTACACAGGAAAAACTAATTGGGAACTACTGCCTTAGATGAAAGAAGGGGAAATAATTAGGAAAAAATATCCTCAAAAATTCTGGATCTCACATTCACATGACACATTATATTGTGCATATATCCTGTGACCAATATCTCAGTTTTGACTCTCTCCAACCTATGGGTACCAAGAGCTTTTTCTTCCTACCCATTATGGGTTTGGCCATGCTCACAGTGGGAGGTGACAAGATGGCGAGGAATGGAACCCAATATATTCTGAACAGATCATCCACAAAAAATTCCAACCAGATTTGAATTCAGGTCTCCTAGAGTATAGACTGATGCCTTAAATGCCTCAGCCATCTGGCCTCTATTATATTTTCTTAGAAATTAATAGAACAATATTGAATTAACAATTTCCAAATGTTGAATAGTCACTAACATTTGTTTAACAACAATGACAAAAATACAAAGATAATGTATAATAAACATTTTAAAAATACAGATAAAGAAAAAAAACATTGAGTATATTGATTGTTTGATTGTAGATTAATTTGAAATATTAAAATTTTGCAGTATTCAAGAAATATTAAAGAATTTGATTTTATAATTTAAAGGAAAAGAAATTATTTTAAAATAATTTATAATTTTTTAAAGGAAATATTTTCTAACTTTCCTGATTTTTATAAAGGCATATATAAATACAAGCATTGAATAAAATCAAGATTTGATTATTTAATTTGAATGTATATATCAAAATATCAATATTATGTATATATTATTTTTCTAACATTAACATTCATCTAACATGTGTAAATTCCATAAAAAGTTCTATATAAAATCAATAATTACTTTTGTTTATTATTATTATTATTCTTTTTAATTAAAAATGTATTATTATTATTACTTTCTCATAGATTTTGATTTTAATATATTACATAACTTCTACTCCAAGCATTACAATACACAAAACACTACTGAAGAACTCACATCAGTAAAAATAGGATCCAAGTACTTTTGAGTTTTCTGGCTCATCTTCAGGGGATCCCAATTAGTAAACATTGTATATTTGAATTTCCAAAACATACAGAAGCTTGGAACATTTTAAATGTTTCAAGCTTCTGTAAATTCCAAGCTTATAGGCAGAAATATGAAGATTGCCAGCCAGTGCAAATTTCTAGTGTTGTAATAGATAGAATGGCATAACCAAGATATATCTCTAAAGAGAAAGTTAGTATAATTAAAATTTGATAGAAGCTTGAAAGGTTTTCAAATTTGGAGTTCCAAACTATTTTTTATGTGATATTTAGGGATTGGACATTCTTGACAATGAACCAGACAGTTTGAAAGTATTTTTGTTTTGTTATTTTTACTGATGTAAATAAGTTCTCCAATAATGCACTGCTTTATGGATCACAAAATAGTAAGAAATAGTAACAAATATGTTTTTAATAGAAATAAATTTTTTCACCATGAATTAATAAAGAAAGATCTTTTCTTGAGTTAAATTCAAAGAATTTGTTGACTTTTAAACATAAAAAATATATCTAAATTAACAGAAATATATTTTGAATAAAATAAAATTATTGTAACATGTTAATTAATATATAAGAAATAAATTGAAATACATCTTAAATACCTGAACATCTTGGACATCTTGAGATCCAATATTTCCTAATAAAGAATAAATACTATTTTCTCCATAACCTACTGAGCCTCTATAATTAACTGAAATAGTAAATATAAATTTATATTTTCCTTTTATTTTTATTCAAACATAGAATAAAAAATAATATAAAATTACTTTGTAAGACATAAAATCCACATCTTGAGAAAAGTAGACTATATAAATGAAATCCGACCGTAAATGCAGAATGTGGTCCTCCTAAACATAAAGTGTAAGTATATTATTGTATTTATAAGTAATGAATATTCATAATTTTTTAACTTATTTTTACAATAATTTTAAATTAATTATATTTCATTTTAGAATACAAAAAATTATATTAAAATATATTCTATAACAAACACAATTAATAAATGCATTTTAATGTTCTGATGTTATAAACAGCATAAACATTAAAAATAACATTATTTATTACAATCAGACACTAAATAATACTTTTACATTAAAACATAAATTTTCAAATATTACTTTTACGTTCTGTAAATTTTAAATAAAATAAGGAAAATTTCAGTTTCAACTTCAAAATTTAAATTTTCTCATATATAATTTATATATTTAATACATAAATACTTTAATATAAACAATTTACACATTTTAATACTCCATTTAAAAAATTAAATAAACTCATAATTTGACTTTTCCGAATGGAAAAAGTATATTAAAAACTAGCCGGAATTTTTAGGAGGGTTTAAGTTAAATCTTTGATAATATGAGCCAACAATAGAGTTAGGAATAAACAAATCAAATATAATATAATTAAGAGATATATTTATTATGAAAAGATAAATAATATTATTACAAATGAGTCAAATGCTAATTATACAAAAATATTATATCAAAGAAATAAACCTCAAAACGTAAATGATTCTAAAAGGAAATAAGATGAATGACAATCCATTATCTAGTTCCTTTCTAAGAGAGAGTCTACAATAAATTCACATTATCTGTAATATATATACACTTGATGTGGAGTGTTGAAATTCTTCAATTGAGGCACAAGTTTAAATTCTTCTCAAATCTTGTCTTATCTCAGGAATTCCCTAAGTGTGTGCTGCAGTGCCCCAGGGTGACGTAAAGAGTAAACGGGTGTGCAGTGAGGGCTTTGAAGCTAACGGAACTTTCTATCTAGACTAAATCATTCCCGTAGTTTGTAGAACTTTCTAGAAGACTTATATAGCATACTATTGGATATTGTTGAAGTTTTGAGAAAGTTCTAAGTAGGTGGTGCTGCTAGTATAAATATGGCATTACTTTGGCAAACCAGTTCAGTTCCTAAATAACAATCAAAGAGTAAACATCTGAGAAGAAAAGTAAATGGTTTTAAGATGCCCTCTACTGCTACCAGAGGAGCGTCTGCTTTGTTTCAGTGTGTTGCTTTGTATATTCATATAGTTGCAGGAAAATGGAAAAATTTTTATAAAATAGGCAAGTCGACAGTTTAAACGAGAGTGATCAAGCATTGACAAGTGATGGGGTAGCAAAGAAACAGAAATATTGTAAATACGATGATAACTATTTGAATTTTGGCTTTACTTCAGTAGAAGTAAACAATGAAGAGAGACTGCAGTGTGTGCTCTGTTTAAAAGTTCTAGCACCCGAGTGTATGCTCCTAAGTAAACTAAAGCTACATCTCGAGACCAATCACTCTAACATGGTTAAAAAATCTTGCAAATTCTTTAGTAAAAAGTTGCAAGATTTACAAAAGGAAAAAAGTGTGTTTACTAAACAAGTATCAATACTAAGCAACACACTGCTAGCATCTTTTAAGGTCGTATACAGAATGGCAAAGTGCAAAAAACCTTACAGATCGCAGAAGAGCTTATTATACCAGCTGCTCTTGATATAGTTAATATTATGATGGGAGAATCGGTGGGAAGATTAATTACAAAGGTACCTTTGTGAAACAACACTATTACTCAAAGAATCCATCATATAGCTCTGGATTTCAATGTCCAATTAATAGAGAAAATAAAAGGCAGAGAATTTGGTCTGCAACTTGATGAGGCTACTGACAGTAACAAAGATGCACACCTTATTTATTATGTACACTTCCTGGATGATAATATTATCATTGAAGATCTCCTGTTCTGAAAAAGCATCATTGCAAGTTCAAGACTTATTTGAGATGCTTGACAAGTTTATAAGCGAAAATGATTTGGATTGGGAAAAGTGCATTGGTATATGTACTGATGAAGATCGATCAATGTCTGGTCACTATGGAGGATTGCAGGCACTTATTCTCAGAAAAGCACTGCATGCTATGTGGACCCATTGTATCATCCATAGAGAAGCACTTGCATCAAAGTTGATGAGCTCTCAATTGAATTTGGTATTAGAATGTGTCGTAGATGTAGTAAACTATATAAANGTACGGGAACTTCTTAATTTCACTTCGGTTCATGACTTTGGTTTTATTCAAGTTCAGTTCCACACGACCGGATATATGTCACTCTAATCTAAGTTAGACTTGGAAATTTTTTTGTTCAACAATAAATATGAATTGTTCTTCATGGAAAAAATAAGACATCCTTTGAAAATAAGACCTAGTGCATCTTTGATAGCAAAAATTAATATAAGACACTGTCTTATTTTCCGGGAAACACGGTATCTGTTCTGATTTCCCCCTTCTTTGCAAGTTATAGATAAATCCAAAAAATTAACATTGCTTCCACTTTCTTGCTCCAGCTTCAGAGTTAATCCATATGGGTTGTCGTTGATCAGATCTATAAACATAGACTCTATGGTACTTGCTGCCTTTGCCAAGCAACAGAATATCAAGGTGTTTTGGGATCGGGCGTCGATCATCAAGGCTACAAGATCCAGGCAGGCCATGAAACATCTGGAAAAAGTAGAAATTCACAGGTGCAGTTGCACACAAACTGCATTAATCATCGGGATGCTGACGGATTGTCATCAGCATGGAAATCCTTCTATGATGAGTTGATGTAGTTTATGTAAGCGGGAAGATTAATTAAAATAATTTTTTACTGAATGTATATATTTTATTTTATTTCTTTATTTTGTTTTAATTATCTTGTATAATTTTTGCAATTATTTAAGCTTGGTAAATGTTAACATATATTTATGTATCCGCTTTTTGAATTTTTGTTTTACGTAATTTTGAATTGTTCATTCGATTCAGAATGATAACTGAGGATGATCGTTTAAAGTGTTCGAAAGTGTTTTTAAGATATTAAAAAGCGATTTGCTGGATTGTTTAAAGGTTTTGATTTTTATTAATAAAAACAAAACAATACATGATATAAAATTAAAAAATGTAATTACAAATAAGATTTTTTTGACAAAACTATAGAAAAAAGTTACAAACATACTTGAAAACAGTAAAACGACCTACTAACCAAATAGATAAACCAACTTCTCACCATAGTATGAATCTAATGCCAACTATCAGCAACCTGACACATTAACTCTACTTGAGAGCATAGCTCAAGTACCAAGGATCAAGATATCTATCAACTCTGGTAATAGCAAACAAACAGATAGTAATTATTTAGCCTTAATAGCCTTGATAAAGGAGTCAAAATAATTTGGCAGGAGGTAGTCAGACTGGAATCTTTTCTTAAATATAATAATTGTAAAAAATTTAATAAATCAAACTGAGTTGGATATATTTGTGTAAAAGGTCTTTAGGGGTACGAATAAAAGAGCATAAGCTGGATGTACTACACAATAAATGCACAACAGCACTTTTGACTTATGCAACAGATCCTGATATCACAGCCGAGTTTGACAGAGTGCATATAATTCTCACCACCCCGCATCAAGATCACCTCAGAGTATTAGAAGCAATAGAAATATATAAAGCCATATGTGAATCCACAAGCATTAATTTTAAGGAAGAAATGTCACTTTCTATGGCATGGCAGGTCCTAATGGACGATAATATTTAAATTAATTTTATTTATTGTATTTTATTCATGTTTATAATCTTTTGAATTATAAACGGTTAGCATTTCAAATCCCTTGGAAGCTCATGATGTTTGAATAAATTTGGAATGTGTGCACATTAGGAATACAAATTCGAATGCCTCTCTAAAGAACTTCAAAAGTTTAAAAAACCAGCTTGCAACAGTTTGGAGAGAATGCCTGAAGAAGAACTCATAAGCAGCCCATGTTGAAAGCATTTGCACTTGAGAAACAATGTTTTACTCCAGTTAATTGGTTTCAAGTAAGAGGTTTTATAATGAAATCAAAGTTAGTAAGTTATTGGAATGAACTTGTTTATTTACAAAAGAATTTATAGCACTTGGTTTAATATTTACACAAGATTATTTAAATTTCTGAAAGTTTAAATGGTGAACAACATTCATTGAAAGTGAGATTGTATTTACTATATTTAGCAATAGATACAGTAATATTAAATAGCATAGCTTTTTAAATTAATTAATTAATTAATTTTCAATATTTATCTCATTATTACAGTATATATGTTCAATATGTTGCATTTATAGATGATAAGTAAATTAGCTATTCTTAAGAATGTTGAAATTTTATAATTATTATTTAACCATGTATTATTTATCTAAAACTACTATAATAAATTTTAGATATATGTATTTCATTATGTTTATTTTATATGCAATAGTTCAGTTATTATTTTGAGCAGATTATGCCATGAAGTTAAGGAAGTTTTGAAGTTGAGAGCAGAAAATTACATCTATTATCATAAAAAAAGTTTATCAAACCTTTTGTAATGATAATAGTCATGAAGACTGAAACCATCAAATTAAAAATTATAAGTTAAAATTTTTTATTCAATCACTACTTTTGAATCTAATGTGGGGGCTGGGAGGATGTTAAAATCGAGATCCAACCTTTTTGGGAAGGGTTTCTGCAACCAAGTGTGTATTATTGGACACATCTTCACTTTAGATTTCTAGATAAGATTGAAATACATAAGGCATGACAATAATAGTAAACTCTGTAATCCAGGAATAAGCCTCTCAAGAGGATGAATGTAAAATCAACTACACCAACATAGAAGTAAAAAAGGAAGATTTATTGCAAAACCAAAATGTAACATTATAGCTACATTTGGATAAACAAAGCCTATTTTCAGAATTTAGTCTGTTTAAATACTGTTAAATCTATGGGATGCCTAACCAGGAAGGATAACCTAAAATTTGTGCCTCACAACATACCAGGAAAAGAGTTGCTGCTTGTCTTTTCTTCGGTTCCTTTGTTTCTTACTCTTGCACCTTTTTCTTTTCTCTTCATGTCTGTCTCTTCTGGAGTTGACTCTCTTCTCACCAGTGACAATGTCCTACACGTTTTGAGCTTTCTTGCTGAAATTTTTCCAGCATATAGACGCACCATTCCACATGAGTTTCTTTCTGCTATACAATCAGAGAATGAGGCAAACATCAAGACACAGTCTTCCTGATGTGAACATGAATGCACAAGATATTCACTGCTACCAATCCAATACCCAAGTTGTGCTCAATATCCTTATGGGTTATATGGGGAAGTTTTCTCTAAGCAGTTTCTCAACATGAACTACATTTTCCAAAGTCACTGCAGTTGCAGGTCAACTGCTTTTCTCTCATCTTTAAGGCTATTTCTGCCATGTCTAAATTCTCCAAACCACCAGCATACTTGCATTCTAGATAGACAAGAATCAGAAAATGCTGCTTGCAAATGGTGGTGGCACTGGGAGTCCAACAAACCATATTTAAAGTGATAAAACATCATTGCTTGGAAATGTTCCCTCTTCAGCTCCATTTTCAACATCTAGATTTGGTGGCACTTCTTGTGTATGAGAAATTTCAAGGACGCAGGTATACTATTGAATTTATGCTCAGAAAATGTTTGGAAGTAAAATATTGCAAACCGTTTTTTTCTGCATTCAGTGGTTTTCACATATCTGGAAACTTTCAGAGTAGCCTTTGTATTTTTTAAAAACAGCTTTCTAGCATCAACACTTCTTTATAAAGAACAACACAATGTTTCTTCACAAAGTTTTCACAAAAGTAAAAAATAAAATAATTTAAGCTAAAATTTTTGTTTACGAATTCTAAATTTCCTTAAATGTATTTCTAAAACTATTTTAATTTTTGAAATTATATCAAAATATAAATGATATACAAATATACTAAAAGATATAAATACTTTGAAAGCAAAATTTTTGCAGTTAAATTATCATTATAGAAATGTTTTAATATATTAAATTATTATTAATAAAATATTATAGAAACATTTACCATGAATCCAAACAATTAATGGAAAAGGTTCACTGGATTCTACAATTGGCTTGATAAATATAGCTTCATAATCCAAACCAGCTTGATATAAAAAACCATATATAAAATACATTTTTATTATAGAATATAATAAAGAGCAGTTTAAATACAGTAAAAATATTGTTTTAACATAATTAATATAAAACTTTTTAAAAATAAATTAAATTTTGCCTAATTCATTATAATGAATATATATTGTCTATTTATAATCTATTTATTTAAGTTGATTTGGCTGCAATTTGAAAAAATTGTAGACCCATAAATTCACACTGTTGTCCATTTGTCTGTGTTTCCTTACTCTAAAGAATGGAGTTAAATAGGTAAATTCCAAGATCATATATGGAAACCTTGAGGCAGAGGATCCCAATTAGCTATATACGACTTCCAATGCAAACCAGAAGTTCATCTTATTTCAATTCAAAACTTCCCCTGAAAGCAATTAATAGATGACTGATACAACTTTATTGTTAAAGGAAAAGATTGATGTACAGGGGCAAGCCAATACTAATTTGAGGTGAAAAGCATATATTTTAAACTAGTTTAAGTAACGCTGTACCAATGTTTACTCAGAGCAAGGCTGCTTGCACCTTCATTTTCTAGATTATGAGGGAAAAAAGAGTTCTCAACAATATATTTGATTTCTATTGTATCATTTAAAGTACAAATATAAGGTCAGAATAAGCCATTAATTAATTGCTATGCCAATGTCTCATAAAATTCTGTCTATCACTATGGGCCTTGGACTTAAAGATTGACTAGTAGCAATGTTTATTGTAACTCTTTAAAAATACTATGTAAGTTTTTTTTTTCACTCGACTCAATGCAACATAGGTAAGACCAATAGCTCTCTCTTTTTTACCTATATCTATTTTGATTTTTGGAAGAGTTAATCCCTGTGATTTATGTATAGTCATCAAGTATGCTAAGGTAAGGGGAAACTGTCTACAAGATCACAATATACTGTCATTGTTTGAAGAGTATTTTATGGGGATTATTGAAAACAGATTACCATAGATGAAAGGTCCCTGATATCTATCAAATTCCACTAAAATAAACAGAGGAAGAGCTGGAGGGCGAGCATTAGGAGCATATATAATGTAGTGTATAGTAAAATAACCACTTCACACCTAAGCGATAATTCCAGCAAACAAACACTAAAAGGTTTAATGTTCAAATGTTTTCGGCCATCTTTCAGAGGCCTTCGTCAGGAAAAATTGCATAGAACAGAAAAAACAGCTCTATCTAACAGATTTTCGAATATAGCTGTGAAATATATTTGAAAATCTGTTAGATAGAGCTGTTTTTCTGTTCTATGCAATTTTTCCTGACGAAGGCCTCTGAAAGATGGCCGAAAACATTTGAACATTAAACCTTTTAGTGTTTGTTTGCTGGAATTATTGCTTTGGTGTGAAGTGGTTGTTTTAGTATATATTTCCAGTTCCTTTGTCAGTTTTTTGTCTGTAGCGTATAGTTCCTAGTGAACAATTGACGAGACCTTCTTGAACCCATAAGTTGACTCTCAGCATGATTCTGGCATTAACTGAGATTCAAAGAACTGAGTCATTTTTGGACGAAGACAAGGCAATATCTGGAGTGTTTTCAGATGCTATCAGGTCAGTGCATAAGTTCATGCGTATTTTTATCTACAAAAAAAAGCAACAAAAAATTTTAATTAAATTTTATTTCAATCTATAATGTATTCACCATTATTTTGTACAATTTCTTGCCATCTTGATGGTAGCTTTTTAATCCCATCTTTGTAAAATGATTTAGGTTTTGAATCAAAATATTCAGAAATAGCCCTTTTTACATTGTTCTCATCCTCAAAAGTTTTTCCTTTTAAAAAATTCTGCAAACTCCGAAAAAGATGATAATCACTGGGAGCAATATCTGGCAAATATGGTGGATGAGGTAAAATTTCCCAGTTGAAGCTTTTGAGTTGAGCAGTTGATGTTGTTGTCAGTTAGCTATTGACAGTTCATGTGGTATCCATTTTCCTAGCTTTGAAACTTTTCCGATTTGATGTAGATGTCTATGAACAGTTCCATGGGATGAATTTAAACATTCTGCAATTTCATCAACTGTTAAAGATGGTTCTGCTTCAACTAGTGCAGAGAGAGCATCATCATCAAAGTCAACGGGTCTTCCAGTCCGAGCCTTATCCTCCACACTAAAATCATTATTTCTAAATCTTTCAAANATAATATGAGCCAACAATAGAGTTAGGAATAAACAAATCAAATATAATATAATTAAGAGATATATTTATTATGAAAAGATAAATAATATTATTACAAATGAGTCAAATGCTAATTATACAAAAATATTATATCAAAGAAATAAACCTCAAAACGTAAATGATTCTAAAAGGAAATAAGATGAATGACAATCCATTATCTAGTTCCTTTCTAAGAGAGAGTCTACAATAAATTCACATTATCTGTAATATATATACACTTGATGTGGAGTGTTGAAATTCTTCAATTGAGGCACAAGTTTAAATTCTTCTCAAATCTTGTCTTATCTCAGGAATTCCCTAAGTGTGTGCTGCAGTGCCCCAGGGTGACGTAAAGAGTAAACGGGTGTGCAGTGAGGGCTTTGAAGCTAACGGAACTTTCTATCTAGACTAAATCATTCCCGTAGTTTGTAGAACTTTCTAGAAGACTTATATAGCATACTATTGGATATTGTTGAAGTTTTGAGAAAGTTCTAAGTAGGTGGTGCTGCTAGTATAAATATGGCATTACTTTGGCAAACCAGTTCAGTTCCTAAATAACAATCAAAGAGTAAACATCTGAGAAGAAAAGTAAATGGTTTTAAGATGCCCTCTACTGCTACCAGAGGAGCGTCTGCTTTGTTTCAGTGTGTTGCTTTGTATATTCATATAGTTGCAGGAAAATGGAAAAATTTTTATAAAATAGGCAAGTCGACAGTTTAAACGAGAGTGATCAAGCATTGACAAGTGATGGGGTAGCAAAGAAACAGAAATATTGTAAATACGATGATAACTATTTGAATTTTGGCTTTACTTCAGTAGAAGTAAACAATGAAGAGAGACTGCAGTGTGTGCTCTGTTTAAAAGTTCTAGCACCCGAGTGTATGCTCCTAAGTAAACTAAAGCTACATCTCGAGACCAATCACTCTAACATGGTTAAAAAATCTTGCAAATTCTTTAGTAAAAAGTTGCAAGATTTACAAAAGGAAAAAAGTGTGTTTACTAAACAAGTATCAATACTAAGCAACACACTGCTAGCATCTTTTAAGGTCGTATACAGAATGGCAAAGTGCAAAAAACCTTACAGATCGCAGAAGAGCTTATTATACCAGCTGCTCTTGATATAGTTAATATTATGATGGGAGAATCGGTGGGAAGATTAATTACAAAGGTACCTTTGTGAAACAACACTATTACTCAAAGAATCCATCATATAGCTCTGGATTTCAATGTCCAATTAATAGAGAAAATAAAAGGCAGAGAATTTGGTCTGCAACTTGATGAGGCTACTGACAGTAACAAAGATGCACACCTTATTTATTATGTACACTTCCTGGATGATAATATTATCATTGAAGATCTCCTGTTCTGAAAAAGCATCATTGCAAGTTCAAGACTTATTTGAGATGCTTGACAAGTTTATAAGCGAAAATGATTTGGATTGGGAAAAGTGCATTGGTATATGTACTGATGAAGATCGATCAATGTCTGGTCACTATGGAGGATTGCAGGCACTTATTCTCAGAAAAGCACTGCATGCTATGTGGACCCATTGTATCATCCATAGAGAAGCACTTGCATCAAAGTTGATGAGCTCTCAATTGAATTTGGTATTAGAATGTGTCGTAGATGTAGTAAACTATATAAAAACTAGGCCACTGAAAAACAGACTTTTCAAAAAGCTATGCATGGACATGGGAGCTGAACACACATCACTGCTACACTACTGCAGTTCATGATGGCTTTTATGTGGCAACGTCTTATCCCATGCATTTGAGCTACATCAAGAAATTCACACTTTTTTACAAGAGGAAGGTCATGAAAACTCCAGGTACTTTGCCGAGCCTGATTTTTTGCTGAAACTAGCATATTTGTGCAATATATTTGACAAGCTGAAATCCTTCAATCTGTCTCTGCAAGGCAATAACAGGACCAAGGACTTTCTCAACCAATCGCAAGCTGTCATCTTACTGGAAGACCCAACCCCATCTGTGTTAAGAAAAACAAAGAAAATAATCACTCTCCCAAGAGTTACTTCTGTTATTTCGGGACGCCTGGATCCCCCATCCAACGTCACTTGCCCCAGACTTTTCTTTGAAACAAAAGCGCACAAAGAGAGCTGGCTACTTCCTTCCTCCTCCTAAGTAGTGTCCTCATCTGTCACGGCTAAAGAAAGGTTATGTGCTACACTGGCCGTCTTGAATCCAGACACCTACACATTTTATAAAATGGATATTGTTGCATTGTACCCTTCGGTACCGCACTTTGAGGTGGTGATGCTTGCCAATACCTTGCTTATCAAAGAGGGCTACACAGCAAGTTTTAGAAGTTTGTGAAGCATTGCTCTTCATTATGGAGCACAATTACTTCCGCTTCAATGGAAAAATTTACCTGCAGAAGCAAGAGGTGCCAATGGGCTCACTGCTGTCAGCTGTATTGGCAGGACTTATGCAGCACCTTGAACACAGCGTTTTTAAATTCCCTCTCACCATAGCTTACCCCTTAATTTATTTAAGATATGTAGATGATATTCTTCTGGCGTGCAGAATACAGAAGACTCCTTCCAGATATTAGAACATCTCTTATCAAAGATGTATTCGTCTATACACTTCGCTTGGGAGAAGGAAGTTGGGAGAAAAATCGCTTTCTTGGACAAATCCTAGGAAGGCTTGGAGTTTTCCATTTATCACAAGTTTGGCAATATCCCATCCATAATGTACCTCAGTACCTCAGTACCTGCCACAGCCTGTCAACCACAGCAATATGTTAATGCGGCCATAGCTTCCTTGATCAGACGGGCATCCTTACTACCATCGACACAACATCTTATCAATACTGAACTGGAGGCTGTCCGCACAACAATATATGTGGCTGGATTTAGTTCTTCCAAATACATCCATGTCAAAAACAGCATTGTACAGTCTCTCTTCCCTGCCACCACATTGCGCAGACCAAAGGATTGGACAATGCTCCCCCTCTGTAGAGTCTATGTTTTTATTCACCGAGTGCTTATGTTCAACAATTCTTTTTTTTAAGTTTCTCATGGTTGCTCCTATGTATACCAGATTAGAGTTAAATCTACGATCTTTTGACAGTATAGAGTATACTCCTGCCATCGTGTTGCATTCGTAACTGCCTTTATCGTTCCTTAAGACCTGTATATGGTGGGATTACGCTTGTAAACTATCTGTGTATTCTTATTTCTGGTAACTTTCTTAACCATTCCTTTGAGGAATGGTATGTAATTGAGCATGACTCTTTCTTTATCTGATTCCCTCTGAGATGGGTGGCGCCTCTGGCAATTTGCAATGAGAGCATCCATTCTTTCTCTACAGTACCCTTGCTGTATCACTATGTTTTGGATATATTCCAATTCTTTGTAAGTGTCGCAGATGCTGGTGCAATGCGTGTGCGCCCTCCTTATCCATGAACGAAAAACCGCCATTTTTATATGCTCAGGGTCTGCGGAGTTCTTAGGAATGACGATAGGAAGATAAGTGGGTTTCCGGTATATACTGTGTTTCCCCGAAAATAAGACATCCTCTGAAAATAAGACTTAGCAGAGGTTTTGCTGAATTGCTAAATATAAGGCATCCCCGAAAGTAAGACCTAAAAAAGTTTTTTTTTAGTTGTAACGGTCATTGACAGATGGTTGAAAGTGGCCGTTGGCTTTTTGAAAGTACAGCCACTGATTGGTCAGCAGACAATCATGCCACACAACATGATTTGCATAAGACTATGGCTTGGAAATCACAGATTTGCATAACTTTACGGCTAGTGATCGTTAATTGGTCGGCCAGAAATCACGCCACATCACATTTGCATAGTGATACAATTCAGTAAGCACTAATTGGTCATCGAGCCCGATGTTGACGCTATGAAAAGGTTAAGTTGAAGCGAGAGTGGGAAGTCCACTCTAGTACGGGAACTTCTTAATTTCACTTCGGTTCATGACTTTGGTTTTATTCAAGTTCAGTTCCACACGACCGGATATATGTCACTCTAATCTAAGTTAGACTTGGAAATTTTTTTGTTCAACAATAAATATGAATTGTTCTTCATGGAAAAAATAAGACATCCTTTGAAAATAAGACCTAGTGCATCTTTGATAGCAAAAATTAATATAAGACACTGTCTTATTTTCCGGGAAACACGGTATCTGTTCTGATTTCCCCCTTCTTTGCAAGTTATAGATAAATCCAAAAAATTAACATTGCTTCCACTTTCTTGCTCCAGCTTCAGAGTTAATCCATATGGGTTGTCGTTGATCAGATCTATAAACATAGACTCTATGGTACTTGCTGCCTTTGCCAAGCAGCAGAATATCAAGGTGTTTTGGGATCGGGCGTCGATCATCAAGGCTACAAGATCCAGGCAGGCCATGAAACATCTGGAAAAAGTAGAAATTCACAGGTGCAGTTGCACACAAACTGCATTAATCATCGGGATGCTGACGGATTGTCATCAGCATGGAAATCCTTCTATGATGAGTTGATGTAGTTTATGTAAGCGGGAAGATTAATTAAAATAATTTTTTACTGAATGTATATATTTTATTTTATTTCTTTATTTTGTTTTAATTATCTTGTATAATTTTTGCAATTATTTAAGCTTGGTAAATGTTAACATATATTTATGTATCCGCTTTTTGAATTTTTGTTTTACGTAATTTTGAATTGTTCATTCGATTCAGAATGATAACTGAGGATGATCGTTTAAAGTGTTCGAAAGTGTTTTTAAGATATTAAAAAGCGATTTGCTGGATTGTTTAAAGGTTTTGATTTTTATTAATAAAAACAAAACAATACATGATATAAAATTAAAAAATGTAATTACAAATAAGATTTTTTTGACAAAACTATAGAAAAAAGTTACAAACATACTTGAAAACAGTAAAACGACCTACTAACCAAATAGATAAACCAACTTCTCACCATAGTATGAATCTAATGCCAACTATCAGCAACCTGACACATTAACTCTACTTGAGAGCATAGCTCAAGTACCAAGGATCAAGATATCTATCAACTCTGGTAATAGCAAACAAACAGATAGTAATTATTTAGCCTTAATAGCCTTGATAAAGGAGTCAAAATAATTTGGCAGGAGGTAGTCAGACTGGAATCTTTTCTTAAATATAATAATTGTAAAAAATTTAATAAATCAAACTGAGTTGGATATATTTGTGTAAAAGGTCTTTAGGGGTACGAATAAAAGAGCATAAGCTGGATGTACTACACAATAAATGCACAACAGCACTTTTGACTTATGCAACAGATCCTGATATCACAGCCGAGTTTGACAGAGTGCATATAATTCTCACCACCCCGCATCAAGATCACCTCAGAGTATTAGAAGCAATAGAAATATATAAAGCCATATGTGAATCCACAAGCATTAATTTTAAGGAAGAAATGTCACTTTCTATGGCATGGCAGGTCCTAATGGACGATAATATTTAAATTAATTTTATTTATTGTATTTTATTCATGTTTATAATCTTTTGAATTATAAACGGTTAGCATTTCAAATCCCTTGGAAGCTCATGATGTTTGAATAAATTTGGAATGTGTGCACATTAGGAATACAAATTCGAATGCCTCTCTAAAGAACTTCAAAAGTTTAAAAAACCAGCTTGCAACAGTTTGGAGAGAATGCCTGAAGAAGAACTCATAAGCAGCCCATGTTGAAAGCATTTGCACTTGAGAAACAATGTTTTACTCCAGTTAATTGGTTTCAAGTAAGAGGTTTTATAATGAAATCAAAGTTAGTAAGTTATTGGAATGAACTTGTTTATTTACAAAAGAATTTATAGCACTTGGTTTAATATTTACACAAGATTATTTAAATTTCTGAAAGTTTAAATGGTGAACAACATTCATTGAAAGTGAGATTGTATTTACTATATTTAGCAATAGATACAGTAATATTAAATAGCATAGCTTTTTAAATTAATTAATTAATTAATTTTCAATATTTATCTCATTATTACAGTATATATGTTCAATATGTTGCATTTATAGATGATAAGTAAATTAGCTATTCTTAAGAATGTTGAAATTTTATAATTATTATTTAACCATGTATTATTTATCTAAAACTACTATAATAAATTTTAGATATATGTATTTCATTATGTTTATTTTATATGCAATAGTTCAGTTATTATTTTGAGCAGATTATGCCATGAAGTTAAGGAAGTTTTGAAGTTGAGAGCAGAAAATTACATCTATTATCATAAAAAAAGTTTATCAAACCTTTTGTAATGATAATAGTCATGAAGACTGAAACCATCAAATTAAAAATTATAAGTTAAAATTTTTTATTCAATCACTACTTTTGAATCTAATGTGGGGGCTGGGAGGATGTTAAAATCGAGATCCAACCTTTTTGGGAAGGGTTTCTGCAACCAAGTGTGTATTATTGGACACATCTTCACTTTAGATTTCTAGATAAGATTGAAATACATAAGGCATGACAATAATAGTAAACTCTGTAATCCAGGAATAAGCCTCTCAAGAGGATGAATGTAAAATCAACTACACCAACATAGAAGTAAAAAAGGAAGATTTATTGCAAAACCAAAATGTAACATTATAGCTATATTTGGATAAACAAAGCCTATTTTCAGAATTTAGTCTGTTTAAATACTGTTAAATCTATGGGATGCCTAACCAGGAAGGATAACCTAAAATTTGTGCCTCACAACATACCAGGAAAAGAGTTGCTGCTTGTCTTTTCTTCGGTTCCTTTGTTTCTTACTCTTGCACCTTTTTCTTTTCTCTTCATGTCTGTCTCTTCTGGAGTTGACTCTCTTCTCACCAGTGACAATGTCCTACACGTTTTGAGCTTTCTTGCTGAAATTTTTCCAGCATATAGACGCACCATTCCACATGAGTTTCTTTCTGCTATACAATCAGAGAATGAGGCAAACATCAAGACACAGTCTTCCTGATGTGAACATGAATGCACAAGATATTCACTGCTACCAATCCAATACCCAAGTTGTGCTCAATATCCTTATGGGTTATATGGGGAAGTTTTCTCTAAGCAGTTTCTCAACATGAACTACATTTTCCAAAGTCACTGCAGTTGCAGGTCAACTGCTTTTCTCTCATCTTTAAGGCTATTTCTGCCATGTCTAAATTCTCCAAACCACCAGCATACTTGCATTCTAGATAGACAAGAATCAGAAAATGCTGCTTGCAAATGGTGGTGGCACTGGGAGTCCAACAAACCATATTTAAAGTGATAAAACATCATTGCTTGGAAATGTTCCCTCTTCAGCTCCATTTTCAACATCTAGATTTGGTGGCACTTCTTGTGTATGAGAAATTTCAAGGACGCAGGTATACTATTGAATTTATGCTCAGAAAATGTTTGGAAGTAAAATATTGCAAACCGTTTTTTTCTGCATTCAGTGGTTTTCACATATCTGGAAACTTTCAGAGTAGCCTTTGTATTTTTTAAAAACAGCTTTCTAGCATCAACACTTCTTTATAAAGAACAACACAATGTTTCTTCACAAAGTTTTCACAAAAGTAAAAAATAAAATAATTTAAGCTAAAATTTTTGTTTACGAATTCTAAATTTCCTTAAATGTATTTCTAAAACTATTTTAATTTTTGAAATTATATCAAAATATAAATGATATACAAATATACTAAAAGATATAAATACTTTGAAAGCAAAATTTTTGCAGTTAAATTATCATTATAGAAATGTTTTAATATATTAAATTATTATTAATAAAATATTATAGAAACATTTACCATGAATCCAAACAATTAATGGAAAAGGTTCACTGGATTCTACAATTGGCTTGATAAATATAGCTTCATAATCCAAACCAGCTTGATATAAAAAACCATATATAAAATACATTTTTATTATAGAATATAATAAAGAGCAGTTTAAATACAGTAAAAATATTGTTTTAACATAATTAATATAAAACTTTTTAAAAATAAATTAAATTTTGCCTAATTCATTATAATGAATATATATTGTCTATTTATAATCTATTTATTTAAGTTGATTTGGCTGCAATTTGAAAAAATTGTAGACCCATAAATTCACACTGTTGTCCATTTGTCTGTGTTTCCTTACTCTAAAGAATGGAGTTAAATAGGTAAATTCCAAGATCATATATGGAAACCTTGAGGCAGAGGATCCCAATTAGCTATATACGACTTCCAATGCAAACCAGAAGTTCATCTTATTTCAATTCAAAACTTCCCCTGAAAGCAATTAATAGATGACTGATACAACTTTATTGTTAAAGGAAAAGATTGATGTACAGGGGCAAGCCAATACTAATTTGAGGTGAAAAGCATATATTTTAAACTAGTTTAAGTAACGCTGTACCAATGTTTACTCAGAGCAAGGCTGCTTGCACCTTCATTTTCTAGATTATGAGGGAAAAAAGAGTTCTCAACAATATATTTGATTTCTATTGTATCATTTAAAGTACAAATATAAGGTCAGAATAAGCCATTAATTAATTGCTATGCCAATGTCTCATAAAATTCTGTCTATCACTATGGGCCTTGGACTTAAAGATTGACTAGTAGCAATGTTTATTGTAACTCTTTAAAAATACTATGTAAGTTTTTTTTTTCACTCGACTCAATGCAACATAGGTAAGACCAATAGCTCTCTCTTTTTTACCTATATCTATTTTGATTTTTGGAAGAGTTAATCCCTGTGATTTATGTATAGTCATCAAGTATGCTAAGGTAAGGGGAAACTGTCTACAAGATCACAATATACTGTCATTGTTTGAAGAGTATTTTATGGGGATTATTGAAAACAGATTACCATAGATGAAAGGTCCCTGATATCTATCAAATTCCACTAAAATAAACAGAGGAAGAGCTGGAGGGCGAGCATTAGGAGCATATATAATGTAGTGTATAGTAAAATAACCACTTCACACCTAAGCGATAATTCCAGCAAACAAACACTAAAAGGTTTAATGTTCAAATGTTTTTGGCCATCTTTCAGAGGCCTTCGTCAGGAAAAATTGCATAGAACAGAAAAAACAGCTCTATCTAACAGATTTTCGAATATAGCTGTGAAATATATTTGAAAATCTGTTAGATAGAGCTGTTTTTCTGTTCTATGCAATTTTTCCTGACGAAGGCCTCTGAAAGATGGCCGAAAACATTTGAACATTAAACCTTTTAGTGTTTGTTTGCTGGAATTATCGCTTAGGTGTGAAGTGGTTATTTTACTATACACTACATTATATATGCTCCTAATGCTCGCCCTCCAGCTCTTCCTCTGTTTATTTTAGTGGAATTTGATAGATATCAGGGACCTTTCATCTATGGTAATCTGTTTTCAATAATCCCCATAAAATACTCTTCAAACAATGACAGTATATTGTGATCTTGTAGACAGTTTCCCCTTACCTTAGCATACTTGATGACTATACATAAATCACAGGGATTAACTCTTCCAAAAATCAAAATAGATA